>NC_143013.1:171567477-171719352 GCF_055824585.1 Amblyomma mixtum | reverse complement strand
GGAGGGCACTTAAGCTTACGTGCTGTGAGTGCGAAAGCACCCTAAGTGCATTTGACCTGAAAGCCTTTACACTACCCTATAGGCCTTCGACCTAAGTGCACCTATCGTAAAGGCCTTCACCCTGACGGCCTTTGGCCTAAGGGCCTTTACCTTCAAGTTCTTCAGCCTAAAGGTCTTTGTCATTTTCGTTAATAACGCTAATAAATAATTAGTAACGTGATTTATTATTACATTATGCCCGTTATAATTTTGTGCTGTTAATGAATACCTATTGCCTATCTAATGTGCAGGTGATGTCAGTGGGATTGTGTATGCCACTTTTTATAGACGACGCTGGATTTCGTTGCCGATGAGCCATAAAACGCTCCAACCCAAGTCTAAGCACCTGCCTTGGAAGGGCAATGGCGCGTCGCTTGACCGCCGAACCACTGCGCCAGGAATAGTACGAAGACCCCTAAGTGGTCTATGAATGTAGAGGATGGCCAATTCCGCATATACGGACATGAACCCATCATCGCTATCCAAACAACTGCCATCCTGGAACGCTGGAGCTGAACACCGGAACCGAACTGAAAACCGAACAGCTAGCGCACCTAATTCGCATTTGGCCTAGCTAGGAGAATCCACCACGAATTTACTTTATTTTTTTGCCGCAATCTAGCACGCACACAATTTTGAGCTCTTTGTGAAGTGTTCTCTTCGAGTTTTCAAACTCCCACATTGGCGAATACAGGACAGTCGTTTCAATTTCATAACTGCACTCTTCCTGTACATTAGTGTCTGAAAGCCACCCCATATACTGTGCCAGGGTGCTGTCGTACGATAAGGCTACAGGTTAGAGTTCAGCGGCAGTATTTATGCGTGTCATGGGTGCAATCAGTTTCTGCGGTGGCCAATGACAGCGTTACAAGCCTTGCCATTCTGGAGACTTCAGGCATACTTGATGACGAGTTTTTGCATCCTAACTCCCTGAAGAGAAAAATAAATAATAAACGTATGCTTTCTTAGAATGAGCCGGGCGAATTATGCTTTAAAGCTAGATAGGGACAATCAGAGGAATAGATGTGAAGCCCTACGCGAGAACTGAACCGTACAGTGCCCTTTCAGTCTAATCCTGTTTCAGGGCAGTGCCTGGTCACCGTGTCGTACACTGAGTAATTAGTTCGCAAGTTAGCTCTGGCCATTTAGAACCGTAAGAAAAACTGTTATGAGGAGTCCACCCGTGGAGATTCGGGGATTTTATGCCAATTATATTCTGTTCGGGAGCTCACAAGCACCACTGCATGAGGCACCAAATAATGTTCATTCTCTTGTGAACAGGTTATTCTCATTTTCCAGCGCAAGTAGGATCGCGGCCACACCGCAGCTATCACCGATTTACTCCTATGTGCGGCTGATTACAAGGGCAGTAGAACATAACAAAAACCCGTTGTAACATGCCGGCCACAGAATACTCACGGCTTCGTCTGAACTTCGCTCTCGTCGTGATCTTTATTCGCATGGAAGTCTTTTCGCTGAATATCATGCAGCGAGGACATGTTTTTGAAATGTATAAATATATATATGTTGCTTTTAAGGAAGGAGGATGTTTTGCGCTACCCGCGCTCCAGACGTGGCCCAGCATGTTGTGTTTTTCAGCTGCATGATCGCACGTGGCAAGGACGTTTCTGAAAGTCTGGTTGACGCCGGTGAACAGTTGCGTTATTGGCAGTGAGGTTTCCACGGAAAGCATGGGCTTTTTGCCCGCCCCATGCTTTCGAGCAAAACCGATTCGTGACTCCCTCTACATGACGTTTGTATATCTTTTGTTGAGATCCAGGAGTATAAAAATTTGGCAGTGGTTTAGCTCTGGTTAAACCTGGAGGATTGCGAAAACAGCGAGGAGCGGAAGGCATTGTGAAAATAATTGATGGGCTTAAAACGTCGAAAGCACCAGGCCCTGATGGAATTCCTGCAAAATTTCTTAAGAGCACTAAAGAAAGTTCTAGCCTATTCCTTCAAGTCATTTTCGAACAGTCATTGTCAGCGGGTTTGCTTCCGAAAGAATGGAAAATAAGCAAAGTTGTGCCGGTGTTTAAAGCAGGTAACAGATCAGATCCCTCCAATTATCGCCCAATCTCTCTTACATGCATTGCCTGCAAGCTTCTAGAGCACGTCATATATTCACATGTCGCATCACATCTCGATCAGAACAATTTCTTTTTTACTAAGCAGCATGGTTTTCGTTCCGGTTTCTCGTGTGAAACTCAGGTTTTTGAATTTACCACTGACCTCCACTTAAATATGGACTCTTCATTCCAAACTGACATTATCTTTCTAGATTTTTCTAAAGCCTTCGATCGCGTGCCCCATCTTCGCCTCATGTCTAAACTCTCTGGACTGTCCATCGATCCTCTCGTTTGATCATGGATACATTGCTTTTTAACAGGTCGCTCCCAATACACAGTAATCGACAATCATCCTTCAGGCACTACTAATGTTATCTCTGGCGTTCCCCAAGGTTCCGTTCTTGGCCCACTTCTTTTTCTAATCTTCATTAATGGCCTTCCTTCCGGTGTTTCATCCACTATTCGGCTTTTTGCGGATGATTGCATCCTTTATCGTCGCATTGTCACTAACAGGGATCAACTATCGCTCCAGAATGACTTAAACATAATAGAACGGTGGTGTTCCGACTGGTTTATGCAGCTGAATGTCTCAAAGTGCCAATTCATGCAAGTATCTCGAAAACGTTCTAACATCAGATCCGGATATTCACTCCTGTCAAACACGGTAACCCAAGTCCAATCATATCGGTATCTTGGAATCACTATCCCCAGCAAATTAACCTGGTCGGAACACATCTTATATGTAACATCTAGAGCATAAAAATCACTTGGCCTCATCCGAATATCCGTGTACCTATCCCCTCCTTCTGTTCGAAAATTTGCATACGAAACATTCACCCGTACCATACTTGATTATGCAGCGGCTATATGGAATCCTCACCAAGCATACTTAATTAACACCTTAGAAGCTATTCAAAACCGAGCAGTCCGTTTTATATCCTCAAATTACAATAGGCACAGCAGTATCACCAGGATTAAATCTTCACTTAACATCCAGCCACTAGAGCTGCGACGGAAAATCGCACGACTCTGCCTCTTTCATAAATTATATTACAATTTTCCTGATCTTTGTGAAACATTATTACTACCTCCAATCAGAACATCGCGCCGCCTGTTTAACCTCCTCAGCATTCAACGTATACATGGATCGACCTTTGCATTTAATAAATCTTTTCTTCCAACTGCAATAGAAAATTGGAACCTGCTACCCGACTACATTGTTAACGAGCGCGACGCTACTAAATTTCGACAGGCATTAATTAATCACTGTACTGAATAAAAGATATTGCCCATTTGTCTCAAACTTCACCCAGTTACACTTATTCTTTTTCTTGTTGTTGTTGTTGCCGCCTAATTCAGCCTTTCGCCCTTCATTATTGACCAACGTTGAATTGTGATGTATAGTTTTTCATTTTATTGTATTGCATTATGTTTTGTTGTATTAACGTATTATTCTCAGTTGCATTTGCTTTGTCCCCCCCCCCCCCCGCCCTTATGTAATGCCTCAACAGAGGCCTTTAAGGGCAAAATAAATGATGATGATGATGATATGAGAGAGAGAGAGAGAGAGAGAGAGAGAGAGGCGATGGGGAGCGCGCGGCAGCGGCGGCGGCCCCGGCACGCTATAGCTATGCGCCGCTACTGCGCATGCGCAACTGGCGAGCGCGGCGGCGGCACCTCGCGCAGCGACGGCGGCGGCGCGCCAGCTGTGCGCCGTCTGACGTCACTGCTCCTCGCGCATGCGCAGTATGGCCTTTCCTCCGCTCCGCGAAATGGCTCGGCGACTCGCGTAGTGTTGCTTTCGCAACAAAAAAAAGTTGGAGTGCATTTGTGAAGCACTCTCAAGTTACAGACAGGAGCTTTTAAAGTAGGCTTTGAAAAAAAAATAAAACACCCTACGGTTGTTTTTAACTATGCATTGAAAATTCTTGGAAGCAAATAGTTTTGAGTGCACATCAGGCGGTTTTGCACGTAGGTTTGGCGACCTGGTGGACAAAGAATCACAGAATTCGCCTAGTGCTTATAGCACCTTTGGCGGACGAAACATAGCCGTTTTGGTTTGCTGTTCAATGCGACGGTTCGAGGTTCGAACCTTGGGCAGCTTGCCAGCTCAGGCCGGATATACAAGTACGAGCACTGGCCACTGACCGCTATACTTAGTTCGCGACAACCTCCCGCAAATGATCTACGCTGTTCCGACAGCTGATTTCTTTAGCAAAAATTGTGAGGACACTGTGGCAACTAAAGTGTTGAGAGGCGAAAGCCAAGGACGCTATATGCCGTGACGACTTCTGGTGGACGTGACATCACACCGTTCCCGTGGCTATATCGACGACCGCGCTATTTCAACGCAATTTCGACATTCTTGCCTATAATTAATTAACTAATTAATCTACGGTAATCAATATTGGCCTCTAGGTTCATTTTTTCCTCCTTTATTTGAAGCAACCATTTTTTTCTTCCATCTTTTTTAGTTCCCGAGTTAAACGCGTGTGGCACGCTTTGTTATAACGGACGACAGTATGAGCCATTAAAGGCTTTCGCCTCGAAGCTGTGGCGCCACTCCAGCAGCCTGCGACGCAGGCCTCTACCGACTCCTGACGGCACGACTCGCATCTGTCGCTGCTTGATCAGTGTGCGCGTGCCTGTTGATTTTGTCCTTTGCAGCTTTGTGTGTGCCGACGTCTTGTCGAGTGCGTAGGTGCGAGGCGGTGTCCTTGTCCAAGGCCCCTGGAACGACACGGGCTCACGATTACTGCCGCAACTCCTTAATGTTTCGTAATATTTTCCAATTAGCTGTGCTCTAAATTTGGCGCCAGAAAGCGACGCGAGAAAGTGACAGCGCATTGTAAAAGAGACACTTAACGCTAATAACTAAGCAGTATCACCCTCTGGACGCAATGACAGTAATACGAGGTATTTAATTGTTTGGTCACAACTGTGACCCAAAATAGCATCCAACGATGTATGTTCTTCGACCAAGACATCACCTCAGGTACGATTTTAACGTCAATGGTTCCCAAGTAGTATGTAAACTCTGTGACCATGCGATATGCTATTTCTTGTCGTCTACACCGATATCTGCTTTTCAGTACTCATGCCAAGTGAATTTAGGATACACCAGAAATATGAGTGTTAGCAATAAATTTAGATTGGAAGTAAGGTGTATGGTGCTCGCTGGCTAAGAGGAAACGACTGGGCCGGTTGGTGGCTCAGGACAAGCTGAGACTAGATATCAAAGCGAAGAGGCCAAAGGATGAAGTACTAGTAGGCACCGCGAACGCTGGACTTTACTAAACTTTACTGCACGAGAAAGACGCTTCTACACCTCCGGGTTGGTTTCCCTGCGCATTGTGATGGCGCATATGGAACTGCCTATCGTGTAGGAGGTTTCGCTCGTGAAATAAAGTTTAGTTGAAGTCCTGCAGCGAGCGTTCGCGGTGTCTACTCGTTATTCGTCCCTTTCCAATTCGCCATAGCACCACGTCTCATTGTGTTCGGTGTTCGACTCTCTCTTGGTCATTAGCGTGCAGTCCATACTAACTAGACCATTGAAGAATAAGAGGCATCAACGAAGACCGCAGGATATCCCCCAAGGCGCTCCTGTCCGAAATGGTTTTTCAACAGAGAATCGATCATTGACAAATACTCCTGCTAACATCTATTGGTCGAAATTATATGGCTTTCAAATAACAAATATATCCGATAAACTCACGTACAGCCTTTTTCAAAAAACACACGGTACAAGGGGTTTTTGTTTCTGGACATTGCAGCAGGGTTCGTTTTGCATCGTCAGCGAGACTAGAAGGTGAAATGAACTCTCGTCGTAAGCTTACGAAGCTTAGGACGCCTAGGGATGCTAGAAGCGCCTTGCAACACGGTCGTGAAGAAAACCCATTAGGCCGTATATTTCTGAAAAAGGCTCCACTTGTCACTCAAAGGCATCCCAAATAATTTTCTTTTGTGGCAAGAGGGCTACCTCGATTGAGAGCACCTTCGTATACCATAACAGCGCATAACTGATCAGTGCAATTTTGTTACGAATGGTGTTTTACGGCAATACATTATATCTCTATGGTGGGACTCAACTTATATGTCTGCATTGAAGCTCCGCGCACAGTCATGACCACCGCACACAATTCCTCTGCGACAAGAATATAATCCGTTGTTAAAGCTTCTTTTGTTACCTAAATAAGGAAACTAATTACAAGACGAAATTATAGGTACGAGACGTTTGAAGCCCCGAGCTATTTAAAAAAAAATAAAATATCTGCAGGGCAAGGTTAAAACCGTGTCTAAAGCAAAGTTTCGCTTGCTGTTTTGATTGGCAAGCCGAGTGAAACAGCCCGTCAGATCACAGTGTAAATTTTTGCCGACTGCTACTGCCACCTTAGGAAAAAAGTGCTGTGTAAATTCTAAATTTGCCTGTAATTTGATAACAAGTCAAATAATCACATTTTCGCAAAAATGTTGCTTTACAGACTTATAACCATTTCCGGAAGATTACAAGAATAAGGATAAGACGGGAAATTTTTCCACTTCATGACCGAAGAAGCCCATGGCACGCTTGACCAGCGGTATTCGAAGCCCGTTAACCGCTCCTTCAAGCGGTCCTTCCGATAATTTCACGTGCAACTCTCTGAGGCGTCCTTTCCTGCCTTATACAAGAGGCGTCGGTTATGTATACATGTTCGAACAGTGCCTGTGAAAGCTTGACTCGAGGGAGAGAGGTTCATATTTACCTTAATCAGGCCACTTGCATCCACTGAAGGCGGTCCCACTGATCTTCAGTTAACCTTTACTGCGCCATCTGTTAGCACCCTGTATCCGCAAGTCCCTTACCGGGTAACTGAAGGTTGGTTGTGACCTCATCTTCAATTGGGGCCACTTGAGAGTGGCTAAAAGGTTGCTCCTTCGCTTAATTCCCTACAACTCTCACGCCAACCTGCCCCATGAGCAGGAATGACAGCGAAGGAAGAAGATCTCTTTTATTCCTGACGTGACTTGAGCCAACGTGCACTGAACTGAACTCTGACTTCACATCCGCCATTCTGCGGTTGAAACCTCAACAGCACAAGAAGATATTTGAATACAAATCATTGAAAAAAGTGAACTCAGCTTCACGACTGGTAATTTCTAATATCTTGCACATCGTTGCAGCGAGAGAACATAGAGCCAAATTTGGTGTCTTTACTCCTTCAATAGACGGTCGCTGTTGCTCGTATTAGCCTCTCCTGAAATGGCGCACTATCACGAGGGGGAGTGGGTAAGTTTGTGATGAGTGGCAGAGGAAATGTCTTTCGAGATTTAAAGGTGTGCCTTAGTATGCTCGAACTATGCTTGAACGTTTCCTTGTGTATTCTGTTAATAACGCCTTTTCCAAATGGGGAAAAAAAGGAAACCCCTGTGATCGTTAACAAAAACTAGAAAGAGGTCATGTTTGCCTTCATTACTGCATTTCCTGTCTTTTAAGAAGAAAGCTCTTATTTAAACAATGTTTAAACTAAATCTCATCTTTCTCTTATTACTCTCCGTAACGCGCCGTTAAGGAAGTCTAGTTTAACAAATAAAACCATTAAGTATTCCTGGTTCTGCAATCTTGTGAAGCATACATATCGGGAGGAAAATTATTTCGATTTAGCTCCTAAAGCAAGCACAAGAAGTGGTAGTTCGAATTTTTATTTCATCAGCAACGTTAAGACAGCTTCAAGCCTCTTCCGGAGACCCTTCCGGCCGTGAAGATTCAGCAAAGGAGGGGGGGAACGGGAGGTCTGAAGACGCTCTTTCAACAGTTTTTTTAATGGTCGCAGAAAACTTAGTTTGGCCAAACTAAGTTTTCAGGAAACTAAATTTTCTGTGACCATTAAAAACCCAGTTGGAAGAGCGTCTTCAAACCTTCCGAACCTCCCCTTTGCTGAATCTTCATGGACAACTAATGAGATGGCGCCACCAGTGCGATTGTTGACAGAACAGCGTGATTTCCTTCGCCGTCGCCGCAGACGATTCGAATATGCGGCTTTTTTTTTGATCGATTCAGGCAAGAAATCCAAACAGATGTAGCATGAAACAATTCTGCCTACTAAATGCCGTTTCTGTGCGAAATTTGAGCTCGAACAATGCGCCCGTTTAGCTGGGAGAAGCATTCTACGGAGTGCGTTTATTTGCGCAGCACGCGGTATGAGTTTATGCGTTATACACAGCATGAGAGAGGTGACATGAGGTATGGTGTGGCATACATGCATTTATACCACAAAACATACTAGCGGAAATCGTAAAAGAAGCATACCACGGCTTTGATTTGCCACAGTGCTGCTTGTCACGGAATATACAGGGTCTTGAATATTTGGGGGCCGGGTTTTAAAAATTTCCTATGTAAAATCTACTACCCCATTCGAGCTGAAATAATGTTCACAAAGTAGCAAAATGTGGTCTACGTTATCTGATAAGCGATTCAACATCGGTACTTGCTTAGATTTTCCGGAATGGACGGAAAATTGCTCTCGGCGGCGTGCACATTTTTCGCAGAAGCGATAGGGTCCTGCATTGACATGGTGCGCCATCTGTCGAGTGGCGAGGCAACCCGGCAAGGCCGTTGGCGCGCTTGCCGGAGATGGCGGTCGCCTCGCCACTCGACAGATGACGCACCATGTCAATGCAGCTTCTCGACTCGCTTCTGCGAAAAATGTGCACGCCGCCGAGAGTAGTTTTCCATCCATTCCGGAAAATCTAGGCAAGTACCGATGTTGAATCGCTTATCAGATAACGTAGACCACATTTTGCTACTTTGTGAACATTATTACAGCTCGAATGGGGTAGTAGATTTTACATAGAAATTTTTTAAAACCCGGCCCCCAAATATTCAAGAACCTACAGACCGTAGTCAAATCACGCGCCAACGTGGTAAAAAAAAAAAAAAAACGCGAACCCAAAGAAGTTTAAAGGTTTGTTCCGCCATCTGGTGGCGAACTTGTAAAACATTACATTCTACTTTAGAATTTATTCAGATGATGACGCCAGCATATATTACAGTTGCGTTTGTAAAATCTGCATTACTAATTCTTAGCAAGATAGATTGCTTCACTTTGAATAATTACTAAAAATAAGCAACTACTAATAAACAGGTTTAGAGAAAGCACAGAGAAAACGCTCCTTACATAATATTTCCTCACTAGGCAAGCAGGAAAATTGAGTGAGCCGCGTGGAGTCCGACGATCGGCTGCTCTGGACGTCGATTTATCGCTCTCCGTCGTCGGCACCGTCCGTCCGTGCCCTCCGTGTCGACCGCTGCGAGACACTCAGCGATACCAGCGGCGGCATCGCGGCGGCTCTCCGTCCGCAGCGAAAAAGGGGTTCCCGCTACACGCACCTCGGCGCAAGTAGGTACGCAAAGCAGGATGCAGACGCGCATCAACATCGACGAGCCCCGGTGGGACCAGAGCACCTACTGGGGCAGGGCGCGGCACTTTTTCACGGTCACCAATCCGCTGAACCTACTGTGCACGAGCAGTGATTTGGAGGAATCGCGGGACATCGTCACGCGCTACCGCAAGGGCGAGAGCTTGCCTGGGCTAACAGAGGACAAACTGTGGCGGGCGAAGCACATCTACGACTCGGCCTTCCACCCGGACACCGGCGAAAAGGTGACGCTCATCGGCCGCATGTCGGCCCAGGTGCCCATGAACATGAGCATTACGGGCTGCATGCTAACCTTCTACAAGACGACGCCGCAGGTGGTCTTCTGGCAGTGGGTGAACCAGTCGTTTAACGCGGTCGTCAACTACTCGAACCGCAGCGGCGACTCTCCGATCCCGCTCTCGACGCTGGGTCTCTCCTACGTGCTTGCCACCGGCGGTGCGTTGGGAACCGCTTTGGGTCTCAACAGCCTGGTGAAGTCGCTCCCGCCGCTCGTCGGTCGCTTCGTGCCTTTCTGTGCCGTGGCGGCGGCCAACTGCGTCAACATCCCGATGATGAGGATGCGCGAGATCAGGCACGGCATCCCCGTGGTCGACGATAACGGCAACCGCATCGGCGAGTCCAAGGTGGCTGCCAAGTGGGCCATTGCCATGGTCGTTCTCTCCAGGGTGGGTATGGCCGCACCTGGCATGGTTTTTCCACCAATCGTGATGAACCAGCTGGAGAAGAAAGGCGTGCTGCAGCGCTATCCGTGGATCAGCGCGCCGCTACAAGTGGGCATGTGCGGTCTGATGTTGGTGTTCGCGACTCCTCTGTGCTGCGCCATCTTCCCCCAGAAGAGCCACATCGAAGTGAGCCACCTAGAGCCCGAGTTGCAAGAGGTGGTGCGAAAGTTGCCAAACCCACCAGCCAGGCTGTACTACAACAAGGGACTCTGAGCGGTGCCCCTTGGCGACGCAGCTGGAGCTAAAATGTGATGCTTACATTGTGCGAGGTGAAGAGAGTTTGCTTCATTGAAATGATAATTGTGGATGGGAGTGATTGGGCCAAGCAGTTTTGTTTCATGCATGGAATTGGTTGCTTTGCCTATGACTGCTATAAGGCCTTGTAATGAACTTTCCACAGCCTGCATTCCCGTTAAAGGCTGTCAGGGAGTGCTAATATAGCCTAGCCGTATACATGTCACTGCAAAGGACGGCTAATGCTGCATGTTCAGCACATGTTTTCTTAATTTTAATATCTGCTTACAGAAGTTTGTTTGAAAGCATTTTTTTGGACAGAGTGTCTAGAAAGTGCCTGCCAGAGGTATTATTTATTGAGAGACGATATGAGAGTAGAGCACCTTTTGTACCAGCAGGAACCTCTAGGAAATTCAGCCTGCTTCTTATGAGCCTATGTGGGTGGGTAGAATGTAAATTTCTATTTCTTAACCTTCAGTCAGTGTGCATAATAATTTTCTGTGAGGGCAGGAAGACTTTCAGAAAATGAACTGGTATTCAGTCATGATAGGCACAGCACAAATGTTGAGTGCAAAATTGTGGGCTAGTGTGTACGCTTTTGGAGCAAATTGAGTTGTAAGGGCAAAAGGGGATGCAAAACATGCTCGTAGCTTTTCACAGTGTGTCAACCCTCTTTGCCCTCGTCTTTCAAGTGTCATTTGCTTCATTCAGATGGTGAAGGTGAGCTTTTTTCTCTTCACGTTGAACAGTGTCGGTGCCATGTTTTTCTCTGTTTAATCAGAAAAAAATAATGCTATAATCTTCACCTTCTGAGCTGCCAATAAGGAATGTAAACATTTATTTTTTTGCGACGAAGCGCTATTGCACCTTGTGGGCTTTCATGCAGGATACCAATGCACTCACAAGACCAATATATTTTTTCCAGATGTCTATTCCAAACAGTTCTACTGCGCTGTACATATAATAAGACTTTTAGTATAACTATAGCAAGGAATGTTTCTTGCTGTTCCTTGCGTCTGTGAACAGCAAGTGTAACTTGCACCTTCCTACATGTCACAGTGATGTGGCTGGCAATAAATGTTTTTTTGTTCCTGAGTAAAGAATGTTTCTGAGTAATACAGTGTCAGTGGGCTCACTCACAGGGTGCGAGCTATTATGATCTAGCAAGATCACCCTTCTTACGGTGTCATAGTTGCAAACTTATAAGAGACGCATTTCGATAAAATTTAAATGCAACAATGTCCTTGTGCTGTGTGGTGTCAGTGCACATTAAAGAACTCCAGGTGGTTGAAATCAATCCAGACCTTTTCACCATGGCATCCTTCATAGCCCATGTGCAGCTTTGGGACGCAACGCTGCACATATACCGGTAGTGAAGTACAGTGAACGTCAGGCAGGGAAACAGCTGAGTGAATTCTGAATTCTTAGTGTAGAGGAAGTGTATTTAGCAATCAAAGTATAGACAGTAATCTGTGAACGCTGGCACCATTTGGTATATTCGCAGTGTATCTTGCTTGTGTGGTGATCCTCTACCTGATATATTGCTAGGACTTTTCGTTTTGCGGCAGACCTGATATTCACATTCTAGTTGAAATCAAGAGGAAGAAATGGGCTTGGGCAGGGCATGTAACGCGAAGGCAAGATAACCGCTGGCCATTAAGGGTAACGAAGTGGATTCCAAGAGAAGACAAATGTAGCAGGGGACGGCAGGAAGTTAGGTGGTCACGCGAGATTAAGAAATATGCAGGAATACGGTGGCCGCAATTGGCAAAGGACAGGGTTAATTGGAGAGACAAGGGCCCTGCAGTGGGCGAAACCAGGCTGATGATGATGATGATGTTCACATCTGGAACTGGTATGAAAATCTGGCAAAACATGATTTATCCTTGAATGTCACTAGCTTTAAATGCATTGTACAGCTGGAAACGGCTGAAGTGAGGTGCTACATTGCAATTAGCATTGCTACTTTTCTTGCACATTTAATTTTTGGGGATCTGTTTTCATCCTCCCTTAACCTCTTTTATCCCGTGTCACTGAAGATAATTCAAATGCATTTTTTCAGTGCCAAACAGACAGGGCGTAGAAAACAGGCATGTGTTTGTCCTGCTTGTCTCTTTCGTACGTCCTGTCTGTTTGTGCTAAAAAAATGCATTTGAATGAACATTACCAACCAGCCTGTCTTTCCACTTGAACAGACAAGTAAAAACATTTCTTTCAGATAGGTAGAACAGTACGTGCTACAGACTAGGCTGCAAACTACGCACTATCATCATCATATTAAGTTCTACCTCTTGCTAGGCAGTGCTGCTCTGATGCTGTTGCACATTCCAGGTTGCAGCTCTGAAGCTGAATGCCTTCTCGATTCAAATACGTGCAGTGCTCAGAGAGATTGGAAATATGTGTGGAAATGTTATGTATGCAGAAAGCAATGGAAGGGGTGAAAAGTCCCGGCAAACAGGCAGGCAAGGCAGTGTGCATTTGTGAACACTGCTGTTCCGTAACCTAATTTTCTTAATGCGCTTCAGGGAGTAAAGTATCATGTCACACAAGAAACTGGATGCTCGTAGTTATTTTCCATCGCTTTGAAAATAACTTCAGCACCCCTAAACTATGGCTAGGTTTGACGTGGAAAACGGTTTCTATCTGAGCGTGTACTTATAATGCCCAAATTTTGCCAGCAGCATTTATGAAAAGTGGAGAACCAAAAATCGATTGGCACTCTACAAATTTTGTTAAGGCACAGGACTGATATTGAAACTTAGCTTATGTGTGGTACAGTTGCTAGAATTTAGTTTATGCCATCTATAGGGCACTCAGTATGTGATCTTGCCTACTGAAATGGTTTGCTATAACAGCGAATCCATAATGTCCTGTTTGTCCATTTGTTTATTGCTGTACACTGAGCCTTGAGCTGTATGTCTGAGGGAACATAATATCTTGACAGGAAATTGACTTAGTTTAGGTGCCTGGTTTTTCTGATGGTGATCGGGGACTCCATTTATTTAGGAAGACTCTTGTTGCAGCACTCTGACCATTGAAGTGCTGCCTTGAAAATTATTTTGTATTGTATTTATCTTCATTGCTATCACCTGATTGTAAACACTGTTGCTGAGGGAAACATTCACATTCTAATGCTTGGCTCCGAAATGAGAATTCTTGGGCTCATTTTCTTGTTATTGTGAGCTTGTGCTGTGACAATGCTGTTATCTTGGCTATGAGTTCTCAGCTGGCGTGCAATTGATAGCCACATCCGAAGGCTTCTTTTTACATGAACACAATGGCAAGGCCAAAGTGCAGAAGCTCGGCAGCGTGGCATGATAAGAAGTTTCATTTTTTCGAGATGCTGATAGCAGTGCTGTGTCAAGAAGTGAGGAAATCTCTCTTAGTATTTGTGTTGCGTACTTTCTACTTCATGAAATTTCAACAAATAATTTTGAAAGATGGCTTAGCAAATGGCAGCTTGAATAGTCTGAGAACATGTAAAACACACCTCTCTGTAATGTGGGGCACTATGTGAATTGTTGCATGCGTATGCATTGCCAAGCACACTGACATGTAGGATGACACTCGTGTTCATCCTGAATTCTTCTTTATTGCATTGACATGTCCATTGCATGGCTACTTATGTACTCGTTATTTGTTTCACCATGTTACAGCTAGCAGGCACCAGCATTTATAAATTTTTCACTAGTAATGATGGCAGATAGTGCTGTTTTTGCACGTCTATAAGGTTATTTGTACTGGTGTTGCAGAAGTGCAGATTCAAGACTCACCTGCAGCGTAGAGGCACTACTCTACAGTTGAACAGCAAGCATTATTACTGCAAATAAATTTCGGTTTTGGTAGATGAGGCTTTCATTAGAAGCATTTGATCAGGGGTTCATCAGTAGAATTTTTAAGCCGTTGCGCTTTGCTTGCTTGCCAACACAGTGAGAACACAAGTTGTTCGCTCCTTGATGTGCTATCTCTGACCAGGAATGTGGACAGCATGACATGCCTTCTGCCTACTAAATCCATGTATGGAGGAATGCCCATTAGCGTCGAAGTCGTTTCGGGACTTAAATGAGGCTCAGGATAGAGTGTAGGCAGAGCACTGAATTGGCACGAGGCTGGTCGTACCTTGTCAGGATTCTGTAATCAGCCCGAAAGAGAAAAAGACAGATGCATACTATCCTGCACATCCAATAAATGCTTGTTCCATTTTGGTGGAAAAAGAGTTGTCAAGAGAAACTCTCGCCTCTGCGCACTGTCAGAAAGGCACTGAAGCCTAGCAGTTTGTTTTACTGAAAACTGTTGCTGAAAACTGTAGCCCTGAAATGCTGGAAGCTTCCTGAAGGCATGGATTGATTTAAGAAGAGATTGGAGCAGGGGACGAGTGGTCCATGAGCGAAAAATTGTGGAACCCTCATTTTCCTACAAATTAATTGATTAATTTCAGGAAAGGAAGACGTGAAAGTACAACGGTGTAACCAAAGCAGATGGGTAGGCTCGTTGATAAGTTGAGTTTTCCCGCAAATAACGATTGCGATAAAAATGGTTTAAAAATGCGCCCTACGAAACTGCCTGGTTACCTCGAACTGCCTTCTCCGACAGTTTCTCGTAAAACATCCTCTGCCAGCTAGCTTCGCGCTCTAGAAATAGCCTCCTTTTGTCGTTAAAGCCAGGTAGTCACTGCAGCGGCCGATCTCAAAGGATGTGTGTGTGTTTGGGGGGAAGGGGGGGAGGAGGGAACAGGTACTGTAGTCGTGCTTCGCCTCGGTCACAGGCGAGGTGCGTGGGCGGTATGCGTCTACTTTTACCGAATTCCTTACCTTGATTTCATGTGATACAAGCACATGCAAATGTCCCGCACGCGATTCTGCTGGAATCAAATTTGCTGGATGGCTATGTTCTGCAGAAACCAGCTGCAAACCTCGTGCGCCGTTGAGAACATGGACGCTTTTCTTTCGCGGTGACAACCGCAAGCGCTGTTCGTGAAAGCCAGGCATTGAGAACCCCTGCCGACCTTGCACTTGTCGCCTGCACGGGCATCAGACAACGCGTGACATTGTATTGGCTTTATCAGAGGTGGCGGATCGTGCGGTGAACAAGCGAGATAAGGCGGCTGAGGAACGACCGCTAAAAATCACTTTTTCTAGAGAAGTCTGGGACGACCGCTGATAAACGCAGCTCCCGTTGCTGCAGCCTGCGGATGGCTGAAGGACGCAGCGATTACGAGAGACTTGAAAACAGCGTCTTCCGCCGGGATATCTTCACACGGCCGTCGCAAAATCTCGGCAGTCGTCGACGCTTGTTTATCATCTACAGACCAGACGACTCAAGATCCAAAGATTAAATCTGGGACTTGCAATCATTACACTTCCGTAGTGGGAACTATCCAGTGATGACACAGCACAATGACGAGGCAGCAGTCAGGATAACGACTGATAATGCCGCTGCTCATCCTGCATGTGCTTGCGTCATGGTGGCTTTTCATTGTTACACCCATAGGTGTGTAATAATTAACGTCCAAATGAGTCCGCGGTGGTGGCTTCCACAGATGCTATGCCGAAACTGCCCCGAGTCCATCCCGCGGTGTAGTCGCTTTGGTCATAAGCGTGTATGATGTAAATAATTGGGCATCAGTGGTATGTTAGGTTTAAAGGGGTAGAGACACCAAATTTTTGTGTTGTATCTCTGGGTTGTATATAATGCGTAGCGATTCAGTGAGCATGGAACACCATCTTAGAAGCATGAACTCGCATTATATAATTAATAATCGTATTATATGTACCCAGCAGTTTCGGTTTCGGTTCGTAGTTGCCAGGTTTTGCCAGGCTCTTTCATGACGTCAAAAACCAGACAATGCGTTGTCACGTGGGCCCGGAAAGCCGTGACGTCGTGTAGGCATGTCGTCTGCTTGACACGCACGTGGTGCGCGTAAACACGGAGAGCCGGGCGGAGGGCAAGTCGAACAGCTCCGAGTCGGAAAGAAGAGTTTTATTTCGGCGAAGACACCGATTATGAGGAATCGCGGGATGACGCAGACGAGGAAGAAGACGCCGAGGTTCGAACCCCGACAACCACTTCATTTTTGATCCGCTGGCCAGCGATTCCGAAGAGGAGGCAGCTGGGCGTCAGGCCCGACGCAGCTCAGATTGTGCCGGCGAACACCGAGCGTGTAGGCAACGTCAAATGGTAAAGGCGCGTTCACACTACGCCGACGATCGGCCGATTTCAGTCTGGCGATGGTCGGCGGCAGCGATTTTCGTGCCGTCGGCGCGTCTGTCACACTGCGCAGACGCCGACCGAGCACCGGTCGTCGCCTGACGAGCGCATCGCCGTCGCGTCGCCGAGATAGCAGCCGTCGGCCGACCCGTGTGTCACACTCTGCCGACAACAGCGCCGACCTCACGCCGACGTTGTCCCATCCCGACAGCGACGCTGCTTCTTCGTGCGCGCTGCTCGTCCGCTAGCTCCGTTGATAAAGGCGTCGTGGAAATCGAACTTATCTTCTATTATGGGACGAGTTCGCACTAAAGCGATGTGAAGAGTAGGCCTTTTATTATAGCACAGTCGACTTCCAAAGCGCCGTCAACTGCGGAAGCGAGACCACCTAGGCCTAGCGACGACTATCTAGAGGGCAGCCTGGGACCAGCGCGCAGTTCAGGCGCGTTCACACTAGGCCGACGGGACCCCGAGGTCGACGCGACAGCGACGCCGACGGTCGCGTCGGCCAACCTGGTCGTTCCCCGACTAGCCAGTCACACTGCACCGACGACGACGACGACGCCACAACGACCAAGCGTCGTCCTAGTGTGACAACGCCGCCGACCAAAACGAGACCCGTTGGCCGACGTGCCTTGGGCATATCGGTGGCGGAGCGAACACATTCACCGACCAAAAACAAGTAGCGAGCTCAGAGCGGGAAGTGCAATCATTATTTAGACAAATAATGCACGCGCAGCAATATTCATCAAGCCATATGGCCACTTGGCCGACGCGCCGCACTGATCGTCGCTTGCGAACTGCCGCCCCACTGCAAGCAGGGACACGGAGCGGTGAGCATCGCTGCGCCGCTCTACCCAAGCTCCGCCCGCAACAGGTGTCGCACTTCGCCGCCGTGCAGCAGTGCCTGAGCGCTGCTTGGGATGTTGTACAAATATCACAAGGCAAGATCGCCTTGTTATCAGAAAGACTGCTCGAGCAGCGACAAAGCATGCCTGCTTATGTTTCGAGCTTTCGGCAACGGCATCGCTCGCGGGCGCTCCGGGCGACGAGCTCTTCTGCTGCCTGGTTGCCGTGGTCGTCGCTAGGCCTATAGCCTCTTCCGCATCGAAGTCGCAGCGGCCGGCGCTTCGGAAGTCGCCTGCGCTATAATAAAAGGCCTACTCTACACATCGCTTTACTGTCAACAGCATCATCTCACAATAAAATAATAGTATGGTAAATCTCCACGACGTCTTCAGCAGCGAAGCGAGCGGGCGCCAGGCGAGCCGGACCGCAACGTCGGGCCAGCGGCAGCTGCGAGGCGGTTGTGGCAAAAAGTTTGCTCGTATCACAGTCGTTACCTTTGCCAGCAGCTCAGTATTCGTCAGCGATCCTCAAAAATGACACATTTTCACATTTCTTATCCCAGGGTTTATTATTTACGTCAAGAACACACTTTAGCTCCTTTTTATGACGCCGGCAGACGGGATCCAGGCTGGCCGGCCGGCCGGCATGCTCGGCGTACTTCACGTTCGCACAAGAAAATACATAACATCCATGATACTAGAGAATGCTTCCTACATTAGAGCACGGGCAATATGCCTCTGCAAAAGTGGATCTTTCGGCAAAGACATCGCCTGCGGCAACGCCGGGCGTAAAGCACCATCGCGTTTGCGAGCGTGCAGAAAAAAAAAAGACTCGTGAGCACTCGTAACCAAGGTTGCTAGGCCGCGAAACCGCAAAACTTGGTCCCGTACGTCAGAAAACTGTGCAATGACGTAGGAAATACTTGCTTGTGTTTTCTTCTCTTTTCCTACGTCACATTGATGCACTAGCGATGGCTCAGACTTCAAGAGTGAGCATTTTCGCAAACTTTAAAATGAAACTAAAATATGTTCTAGACCTCCCTTAAATTTAATACTTCGCTCTTATGGTCCTCACATACAAAGGAAACGTATGGCAGTCTTTTGTACAACCTTGGAATTTGATGTCTCTACCCCTTTAACATTTGCTGCACACGAAGCTATGAGAGATGCGGTAGTAAATTTTGACCATTCGGGTCCTTTAACGTGCACTGACATTGCACAGTACACGGACCTTTTGATCCTGCGTCCTTGGTTTCAGGACACCAGCGCCGTATCCACACGGAGTCGTCGCGGCGGGCTGAAAGGGTGATTTTGACGAAAAAAGGCGCAAAATGGCGGCCCATTATTTACGGGTTTTCCATGGGCTGTCGAGAACATGTATAGGGACTCATCACAGGAGCACAGACCTTTGGGCTAGTTGGTTCATGCAGACACGTACAAGCGCAAAAAAAACATGGACAGAGAAGAGACTTGGACAACACGAGCGCTTCGTGTTGTACAAGTCTCTTCTCTGTCCGTGTTTTTTTGCGCTTGTACGTGTCTGTCATCACAGGAGTGTGGTAAAGTTAGCGCACCGCGAATGAATGCCCTCCTTGAAAGTAATTTGCTGAACATTTAGGAGAGTCGCATATGAAAAACTAGTAGTAGTGGTAGAAGACCTTTATTCAGCCATAATATACAGGCCGAGCATGTCAACCGCCTGGGCGACGAGAAGTCGCTGTTATTCCTCCCCTTCAGCGCCAAGCCAGTCGAGCCAGGTGGTGATGGATAAAGAAGGTGGGGGGTAGGAACCCGACTGCTGAGCAGCCGGGCAATAGAAGAGGCAATAGGCCAGGTCCGCATAGATACAAGGGCAGTTGGGACAGGAAGGGTACGATCGATAGCGATAGAGAAAGAGGCGAGACAGGGTGATGCTGGAATTCATTTGGACGTGCCGAAGAAGGCGAGCCTCCGGCAGCGTGAGTGATGGATGAGGGGGAGGGTAAAGGCGTTTGTCGAGGCGGAGCTCGAGGTAGACCTCTTTTAGGGTGCGGCGAAAAGTGAGTCTCCCACCGTCCTCCGAGGGCTTGGGCCAGGGGATCAACGGTGCCCGGAAAAGTGTGTCGCGGGCGAGCTGATGGGCCAGCTCATTGCCGTCAATCCCTGAATGCCCAGGGACCCAGCGGAGGGAAACGATGGAAGGCTGCAATGCGGGGACCGCTCGTTCGACGTCCTGTTGGAGAGAAGGGGTTAGGGTGCGTTTCTGTATGTGGTGTATAGCGGCTTGTGAGTCTGATAGACTGTGTACTCTTGAAGAGAGGGAAGGAGGGCAAAAGACTGGAGGGCATGCGCAATGTCGAGAACCTCGAGGGACAATGCATCTGGAGGGCCTAGATACGGCCCGCTGGTGTGGGTTTCAGGAGTGGGGAGGTTGGGATGGTACAGTGCGTAGCCGCAGGAACCTCGAGGAGCCACGAAGGAGGCATCCGTGTAGGCTACACCCTGGGTGTCAAAGAGAGGGGAATGGTGCTGCGCGGCCGCATGACGACGGCCGGCGTGAAGGACGGGGGACATGTTGGTCGGGAGGGGTAGGATACGAAGATTGGGAGCCGGGGTGGGAATGGAAGAGGTAAACGGGGCGATGGGATAGGGCGAGATACCCACTTGAGTCAGCAACCACTGACCCTGACGGGTAAGGGAAAGCCGGGCAAGCTGCGAGTCACGATGGAGAGAGAGAAGAGAACGGAGAGGATGAAAGAGGCCTGTGGCAAAGATCTTAGCGGTAGAGGTAGTGATAGGGAGGTTGAGAGCTGCCTTGTAAAGGCCCACAAGTGCAGCCTCGAGAGCATTAAGTTGAGTCTGATTGAAGGAAACGTAGAGTGCAAAGTACAAGACCTTGTTGAGGGCCAGCGCGTGGGCAACTCGGCACGCATGAGCCTCGTGGAGACCTGAACGCCGAGTGACCACGCCCCGCAGGAGGTGAGTTGAGTGGCAGGGGGTGGCAGCGTTGTGGAGGGCTTGCACGTTCTTGGCCGCATGCAAAGGAAAGCCCAGAACTTTGCACTGTGTGACGACAGGAATGGGAGAGCCAGAAAGGTGGAGAGAGACGAAGTGGTTGTGTGAGCGCTGGTATGAGGAATGGTTGTGAAGGAGAAGCTCAGATTTTTCAGGAACAGGAGAGAGGCCAGCGGTGGTGAGAAAGAAGTCGATGAGATCTAGGCCACGTTGCAGGGTATTCTGTTCGTGACCGAGAGAGCCAGACGAACACCAGATAGTGATGTCATCGGCGTAAAATATATGATGCAGGTCGGGAATTTCAGCTAGCTGGGAGGTGAGAGGGGCCATAGCAAGATTGAAAAGGGTAGGAGAGAGAACAGCACCTTCAGGAGTGCCACGAGTGAGGGGGGGGGGGGGGATGTGGTCGGGCAGATGGTTGTTTACTCGAAAGCGAGCCACACGTTTCGAGAGGAATGAGCGGATTTGAAAGTGCATGCGGGAGCCACAGTGTAGGGAGGCGAGTTGGGAAAGGATGTGGTCGTGGCAAACACCATCGAAGGCCTTGCGAACATCGACGGTAACAAGTGCGTGAAATTGAGGGGGGTAGGTGACAGAAAGGTGTGCTGGAGAATCGGAAACATGTCCTGTGCACAAATGCGGCGTCGGAAGCCGATGAGAGAATGGGGTAAGAACTCCCTCACCTCGAGAAAATTGGAGAGGCGAGTCAGGGCCATTCGCGCAAGGGTCTTACCAACACACGATGTCAGGGAGATTGGGCGGAGGTTATTGAGAGAGGGAGGTTTGCCCGGCTTTGGAATCATAGAAATGAGGGAGGAGGTCCAGGAGCTCGACAGGCAGCCGCTGTCCCAGGCCTCATTGTAGGTTTGAAGGAGGGATTCTTTGGCGTAGTCAGGAAGGTTTCGAAGTGTGGTGTATGTAATGGCATCCTCACCGGGAGCCGAGCGTGTAGCATTAGTAGCCAGAGCCGATTCGAGCTCTCGGAGAGTGAAGGAGTGATCCAGATTGGGGTTAGGTCCACCCGAGTACACCGGGTAGGAGGGTGCCAGTGGGGGCGGGAGGTAGAGAGAGGCGAGCTGATCAGAAACATCGGAGAGAGTCCCCTCAGTGAGGGCTTTAGCTAGAGTGGGAGCAAGAGCAGACTTAGTGCCAAGGAGGGATTTGAAGAGAGACCATTTGTATCGCGAGTGCAAAGCACAGTCAAGACGGTCACAAACAGCAATGCAACGAGAGTGCTCGAGCGAGGCGCAGTGGGCGACGATCTCGGCCAGCAGTGCAGTGATCCGGGAGGAAAGTTGGGCATTGTGGGGTTGGGAGCGAAAGGAGCGTTGAAGACGTTTACGGCGACGCCATAAACGGAGAAGGCGAGGATCTGGGTCTGGGACTGGGTGACGAGAGCGAACGCAACGGCTACTGGACGTGAGCGCTGCAGTGATGCGCGACGTCCAGTCGTCGTAGGATTGAAAGGAGTCGGACGCGAGATTAGCGCGGAAGGCGTGCCAGTCAGTGTGAGTGACCGGATGACATCGAGGGATGTGGGAAAGAGAGATGCTAATATGGACGAGAAAGTGGTCACTGAGAAGAGTTTCGGCTTTCACCTGCCAGTGAAAGGAAAGTGAACCACGAGAGAAAATGAGGTCGCGTGTCGTGTGTGCCCGCTCGAGTTGGGGAGCCAGGAGTGTTAAGAAGGGTGAGGTGGCGTTCCTGGGCCAGACAGTGGAGGGGGCGGCCGAGTTTGAGGGTAGCCCCAAAGTGTATGAGGGGCATTAAAGTCACCACCAAAGAGGAGATGGGAGTTAGAAGGAAGAGAGTGAAGGAACTTGCCCGGGGCGGAGAATAAAGAGGAAGTGACAGGGGGGTTGTAGAAAGCCAAAAGGGCGAGTGAGACGAGGGAAGAAGGGTGGTAATAGACCACACCAACTAAATATTTCAGGAGGGTGGAGGGGATGTCAAGTGGCTCCACGAGCGCGTCGCTGCATACATAAATGCAAGCGGTGCAAGCGGTGTGGCCGTAGTGGCATGGTAGGTGAGGTAGCCTGGGACAATGCGGGCCGTCCGAGTCTTCTGGGGAAGGAGAAAATGGGGCAGGGAGGGGCGGGCGAGTAGATACTGGTGGAGGGGGGTCTTATTATGGCGCAGATTTCGGCACTTCCTCTGCACAATCTCGAGGTCCTCTCCTAACGCCATTATGATAGTGCAGAGATAGAGGCTCGTGAGGGTACGCGTTCCTTTGACCGGGGGCAGTGACTCATGCAGGGAGTGGAGCGTAGTAGTGAAGAATTCCAATTGCTTTGATTGTGCTTGGAGGGCGGTAAGAATCTGGAGAACCGATGTCTCTAGCTGAACCAAGCGAGTGTGGTGTGCCTGTGGGGTGGTTTCGACAAGGTCAGCCAATGAGGCGTCCTGGGCGGTGGAGGAGGGAGTGGTGAACGTGGCAAGGTGCTCATATAACTTGCTAAGCTGGGAGTTAAGAGGGGAGGTGGTTGTCTAGAGGGTTTTGGTCAAGGCATGGGTCTGCTGTTGTAGGTCGTGGGAAATGCGCTGATAGCTGCTGGCGTTCCAGCATAGCGAGCCAGAGGTTGAAGGAGCGGCTCTCGTCAGTCAGGGATGGAGAGGGTGGTTTAGTGGAAGAGAGGGACGCTGGAACCAAGGATCCTTTAAAGGGTCAGTCTACTGAATTTTAACGACCATATTTTCTTTGTGGCAACCGATAGCTCTTTACTCAAATTACCGTTTAGCCAGCTGTGGTGCCAAGGAGTGCGGTAGAACATTTTAAAATAGAATTTATTAATGTGGGAACATATATGTATGAGAGGTAGTCTCATCTGGCAACCATCTGGATTTCCGCCGCGCGGCGACAAACATGGCGGCGCCCGTCGAAGCCGGACCTCTCGCTTCGGACTGAATTCTCGTTGTTGCTGCCTTTTTCAGTGCGTTCACTGGCCATAAATGGGGCGCCTGTCTTTCGCTTCGTCTCATCTCGCCTATAAGAAAGCATATAAGAGATAAATTTGCTTTATTTTAATAATTAGAGTGACGATTCTGCCGCTCCTAGGCTTAAGTGGAGAGTCGGTTTGTTTACAGCAATGATTCCTGTCCTGACGACCAGATGGCGCCACTATAGGCTGAGTTTATTTTTTGCGTCTCTGCTAGCATACGCTAAACTAAAAGTGGGAATGTGCCTGCGTTTTGCGTACGTGTAACTATAAATATTCATGTGATTTACAGAAAAAGCGAGCGGTACGCCTTCTACAGTTTACTAGAACAAAACGTGCGTTTCTCTGACATTGGGGCATACAAATGGTACGTAGTATATTCACTTATGCTTCTACAAAAAAAGACTACTACTTTCTTGAACAAAATGAACGTTTGGGGTCGCCACCATGCTTTTTACGCGACTTTTAACGCCGAAATAAAGTATAAATTCCTGTCTAAACCGGGCTCAGACCCCTCGTTATTGATGTTATAGGATGCCAACTACCAGAATATGCCATTATTTATATACTCATCTCGGTGAGTAGACTGACCCTTTAACTTTGGCGGCGTAGGACCCTGGTAGTGACGTGATCGGAGCTGATGGAGGTTCGTGATTAGAGGAGGACGGAGTGGTAGGTTGAGTGGCCCGGGGCAAAGCTAGGCGTCGGAGGTATGCAGCTTTGGCCCACTCGCGTTGTTTAGCGATGAGTTGTTTAGCGATGAGGAAGGGCAATGTTTAAATGTATCACGGAAATTGCGAAGGTGACAGTTAATAGAAGGCACAAAAGTGCCATTTTTCTGAAGCCATATTTTTAAAGGCAAGCACGGAAAAGCACTGACTAAATTGAGCTGCAAGAACGCAGGGTCTCTCGGGAGAACATGAAACGCGAAACAATCTTACGCATAAACACTGAACAAGCTCATTAGCGCTGGTGCGCTCACGTCTTAGACTTAGACGAGTGGGGACACCATATTTTTGTTTCGCTTTCTCTCTTAGAATGATGCGCAGCACATTTGAAAACATAGACAGGCACGTGGATTGCGCCTGAAAGCGGTAAATAATTTGAAATTGAAATTTTTGTCATGCTGTTCCGGTTTCAATAGACGGCTGTGACGTAAAAGACGCGCTCAGGGGACGTGAGTCGTACAAAAACTGCAGTAGGGTCGCTGCTCTCTTCGTTTTAATTCAAATGAACTCAAAGCGACAGATTCACAAATGACCAAAACGATAGAATGGCAAAAAATTGAACAAGCACCGATTATATCGCAGTTTTTTCATGCATCACGCGACTTCATATCATCTGTGACGTCAGAGACGTTTTGCTTTTGAAACGGAAACCAAAACGATATGAGAAAGGCTATCTATCAATCAATAAGCTATCAATTATTCAGCCGCCGTACGTGAATTCCACGTCGTTGCTCATGTATAGCATCGTCCAGCGCGATGATCCAAAGAAAGCAACATGCATTTACAAATGTTGTGCCTCTACACCTTTAAAGGGCAAACTCGATCTACATAGAGGGTACAAAAACATTATGAAGGCGCCGAGTACAAAGCGTAGCAGAAAAAACAGTTTGCGTAACATAACAGATTTTCAGGGCCAGAAAACAGGTTGCAGATGGTAGCGTTGCCAAATATAGGTTTAGGTATATGGTGGTTTAACGTTCGGAACCGACTGAGGCTATGAGGGACGCCGCAGTGAAGGGCTCCGGAAATTTCGACCACCTGTCGTTCTTTAACGTGCACTGACATCGCACAGTACACGGGCCTCAAGAATTTAGCCACCGCGGCGGCCGTGATTGAAATTAGACATACGGCCGGATGGTACGAACTGAATAGAATCGGAGGAAAATATTGTACCATATCGTCTTTATTACGTACCTTCCACCCACTCCTTACGAACAGAGCACAAGGCTCGGTAGCTCTGTGCCGGGAAGGCAGCCTAGCTGTTTTCACTTTCGACCGATGCACTCAAGAATCAATCTTTGTTCGTATCTAGTGCAGCTTGTCGTCATAGAAATTTACGAGCACGAGAAAACGCAGAAAGGGGCAGCTTTAATACTTCGAACTTCAAAACAAGTGACAACGTATCCAGCTTGTTTAGAGCCGCATTAGAAAGCCGCTAAGTCTTGCTTTATATAGCGCTAAATTCAAAAAAAGAAATTGTGGTTTTCGTTCTGTCATTTACGCGCTGTGCGAGTCTTAAACGTCGATGTTGTTGATTTTAAATTCTCTCCAAAGTGCGCGCTTATACTCTACCATACCCTATTCACGCCCAAGTCCAAAGACCGACTCATATGAGGCTGCCGCCATCGACAAATAAAAGCCCAGTTTACCGTGAAATTTTAAAACAAACGCCAATATGCAACATACTACAACTCTGCGCCCACACGCAGCTCTCAGAAACGCCGCCATGTTAGATCAATTGCGCCTTCTCCAGGTCATGAAAATCGCCGATACAGTTGCATTTTAAGCGAGAGAAGAACAGTGCTGAGTCGCTGCTAGCTCGCCGCTGCTAGCATACGGCGCAAGCTACGATTTTACACCCCATCCATCAAATCATCAGCAGACATAACTTATGTCCGTCCTAAACTAGAATATGCTTCAGCAATATGGGATGCTCACCAGTCTAGCCTCTCTTTAACCTTACAGAAAATACAAAATCGGGCTATCCGCTTTATTTATTCTGATTATTAGTACAACACTAGTGTGTCTGCTTTAAAATCTATAGCTAACTTACCCAGCCTTGAAACGCGACGAAAAATTTCTGGATTGTGCCTCTTTCATATGTTTTATCATTCATCTTTAGGAGAATTGGTCATATCACCTGCTTATCGCCTCTCAAGCCGTATTAACCACCATAAAGCCGTCCCCCCCCCACCCACCGCAAGAACTGACGCTCATTCTCCATCTTTTTTCGTCACGTCGTCCCGGGACTGGAATGATCTGCCACAGGACGCCGTGCATCACATCAACGCATCCATTTTAAGAACGCTATCAAGACCATAGTTGTTTAACTGTCATGCCCATCCCTCATGTAATGCCCCATACCAGGGGCCTTTGAGGTATCAAAAAAAAAAAAATGCAGAATGGCCACTGCCACATGTTTTACTGGCAGTGCGCAAGCGATCCTTGTGGAAGCGAATGCGGTCCTCGCCATCGCC
Organism: Amblyomma mixtum; assembly: GCF_055824585.1. NCBI lineage: Eukaryota > Metazoa > Arthropoda > Arachnida > Ixodida > Ixodidae > Amblyomma > Amblyomma mixtum. The sequence continues at coordinate 171,692,682 of NC_143013.1, read as the reverse complement.
CGTGTTGTAGGTGTGCGCAACAGCTGGGCGAGCGTACGGGCGACGCATCACGATGAGCGCATTACAATTTCATTAACGCGGAGCGACGGATATTGGGTTCTTGCCGTATGGCGCAACCGGCTGCGCAGCCATGTGGCGTTTCATACTTTTTGCCTCAGTAGGCAACCTAGAAAGGATGTAAATTTTGCTTTTCCCTTCTGTGCACAGTGCTATGCATTTTATGGCTGGCGAGCGGCCATTCGCTGATTGCACAGGATACATCTCTTGCCGTTATCGTCGTGCGGGGAGCCTGAGTGCCCTGCGGTGGGCAGCGATAAGGGGCCGCAATGTGCAGGTTAAACGAACGACTTTGCAGGCGGCACTGAACGTGGAAATGGTTGCGTAGCAATTGTGTTCCTTCTCTCCTGCTTCACACTGTGAGCTTACGCTCTAATGTTCGGGATATCACGCAAGACACAGACTGAAAACTGGGAGTATTTTTTTATTTATGCTCGCAAATGTTTAGTTTTTAGAATTACTCCATGAAAGGCATTTTTCGAGACAGTTGTCAAAGCAAAGTTAGAGTGAAGAAAGCTGAGACTTCCTGCGGCCGTGCTGTCGCATTCGCAGATGACGGGTTAATTTTGAATTTGATATTCATTTATTGCTTATGAGCATGAGTATTTTGGCAAAATTTCGTCATCCTTCGATATTAGGAATTCATCATAATTCTCTTATATAACGCAGTAATCATATTTTTGTAAATAAATTACCAGCTTTTTGCATTTCTGTAATGTACGGACCGCTATATAGTGAGAAAATGCTGGAATACAAGGACCTTTATACGACGCTTAAGTCGCTTGGGCATTGCAGGACTAAGTTAAACAGCGGAAAGATAGGCGGCGTCGGATGGACATCCCTATGAACTGAACTCACTCACACTTTTTGAATCTGAGTGCTGCAGGAGCATCTAAGTCCGCCACATCAGCTCAGCCGTAGAAAAGACGAAAGGCTTTGCTGGAAACGTAGAGGGTTTATTCAGTTAATTTACTTACAAATGCCATTATGTTCTAGCTGACAATGAAATTTCTTCCGCTGTACGCATTACGTCCACTTTTATTTCTTACCTTCATTAACGATCTGCCTTTCTAATATTCGAGCTAAAATAAAACTTCTTGCCGATGACTGCATCCTTTACAACGAAGTTAACTTTAAAATGACTGCTGTGATTTAAACAACGCCCTTCATGATATGGTAATATGGTGTTAGAAATGGCAAATGCACGTGAACATAAAAAAACTGCCTTTTTATCTTTAGCGCGTAAAAAAATGAAGATCCGACATTGTGTACAGCATCAGTAACATGCCGCTTACCTGATTTCACGAACATAAATACTTCGGATTAACCATTTTACGTAATCTAAGATCGGAATCACTCATTAAGATTATTGCATCATCTTCCTTGAAACGATTGTTCTTCAAAAGACGACTTCGAGGAGCGCCACCGGAGACCAAACTGTTAGCATACAACACATTTATACGCTCAGTTCTCGAATATAGTAACACAATTCGGTTTCATTACACACAGGAGCTCATTAACAAAGTATGTGTGCAGCGGAAGGCTATTAGATTCATCTTTAACAAATACAGGAGCAGTGATTCACCATTCGAACTACTTAAACACGTCTGTATTCTTATACGCTACAAAACCGCGCCAAACTAGCACGACTAAAATTAATGTTCCAATTAGTAAATAACACACTAAACACAGATACTTCATTGTATATACCCGTGGATGAATCCAAACCTTCCCGGGCTAAACAACTATTAACTCTCAAAGAATATGCATTTCACACAGGCTGTTTTCGATGTTCATTTTTACCGTCTGCAATAAAAGAATGGAATAGTTTGGACCCCTGTATAACTACTAACACATAATTGCCGAAATTAGTAACTCTTGTAGAACAACTGATGTGCAATAATTAAATCATGTTTCGCCAGGCTTAACAGACCCCTCACATCACTGTTATAGGACAGCATTTTTATAGCCACATTAAGTGAACCCTTTTCTACTAGATATGCTGCATCGCTCATGTTTTATTGTCAGTTACCTGCATTTATTTTCCAAGCAGCTCAAGTAACTAATTGTAACCAACATTGGTTTTTCAAATGTATGGAAGTCTATTTGTATTAGATTTTGCGCGTTCTTATTATATGCCCATCTTGTAAAAATCACAACGGTATTGACAGTACCTACGAAAAAAAACAACAACTTCGTGTAGTACGCAAGCAATTCCTTGGGCTGGTAGTCACCGGTCTGGCAAAGTTTGGTCAGTCATGGTCTACGATTCCGGGAGCTGTAACTTCGGAAGGCCTCCTCGACTTTGCAATCTCCAGTCAAGAATCTTGCACGCCACTTCATCACAGCTTAGTACAACGGACATTTTTCATTCAGTGTTTGCCACATGTATTGTCACGAGTTCTTTCCAAACTAAAATTTCATGACACTTCGGGGTCCCACATTTAAAAAAAAAATTAACGTCTGGAAAATTAAACGGCGGTATGTCTTTGTGAGGTAGTCGTGCGTGCCTCGCAAGCGTCGGCGAGCTGCCAACAGTCGTCCCCGTTTTCCACGCGTCGCCGAGCGCGGCTGCAGTAAAGAACTTAGCGAAAACCCGAGGCAGGTGCGTGCCCTTCTTTTGTTCGGGAACAAGAGCCCGGTCGCGCTGACGTTTCACGTGCGCAACTCACAATGAGAGCACGTAGGGGGAAGCAACGGATGCGAGCCAACTAAAGGCACTTGAGAGAACGGAGCAGGAGACAAGGACCCGTTAGTTTCCTAGCCGCGGTGGCTCTATTTGTCGAGGGGATGTCATTACGTAGAACGGCCGCGGCGGTCGAACTGCGATAGACGCGAAATTCTAGAGGCCTGTGTACACTGCGATGTCAGTGCATGTTAAAGAACCCCAGGTGGTCGAAATTTCCGGAGTCCTTCACTACGTCGTCCCTCATAGCCTGAGTTGCTTTGGGACGTTAAATCCTAATAAACTTTAAGAAAAGCTGAAAGAAAAAAGAAATTAAAAAAAAAAAAAGCTTCCTAAATGAGACTACCAGCTCCCTTTAAAGATTTGTATTTTACCCAGGTATCCATTTCGGGAATATGGTTCCTTGATAATCGCCAATCACGTTGGTCACCTCGTTGTTACCGAGGCCCGACCCGCTAAAAAGGCGTCACGTTCACCCTCTCGCAGATCGTCAGGCCACATTGATGGCACTTTTGTATAGTGTTCGTCATCGCTCCTTGGGACTGGAATGTTCTCTTGCACCGAGTAAGATGATCTGCTTTGGTCTATATCGTCTATATTTCCTACTCGATTTTACTTATTAATGGTTCTGGGCCCCGCCGCGGTGGCTCAGTGGTTACGGCTCTCGGCTGCTGACCCGAAAGACGAGGGTTCGATCCCGGCCGCGGCGGCCGAATTTCGATGAAGGCGAAATTCTAGAGGCCCGTGTACTGTGCGATGTCAGTGCACGTTAAAGAACCCCAGGTGGTCGAAATTTCCGGAGCCCTTCACTACGGCGTCTCTCATAGCCTGAGTCGCTTTGGGACGTTAAACCCCGATAAACCAAACCAAAGCAAACCTCGCAATCTGACGATCCTTTGTCGAGTTCCCCGTACCTTCGGAAAAAACTTTATTTTGCTGGTGTCCACATCTTATGGCCCACTGCTGATGCCATGCCAGACTACGGGGACGTCAGTGGCAGATTTTTGGACCGCTACTGCTGGTCAATGTCGGCGGGTTTCGTAGGGGATGAGCAATATAATGTTATCGCACTACAAAAGCATATTCCACTTTCGACGTGAGATGTAGTATGAACTGAGGTCCACAGCTGATGCATATGAACGCAAAATGAGGTGCGTGTTTTAAGAAGAAATAAAACAGGACAAAAGATTTACGAGAAGACAGTGACAGCTGCACTTGGATTCCAGCCGCAAAGCTAATTAACTTTCCACTCTAGAAGGTCAGCGCTCGCCCTGCGCTTTTTTTTTACTTGTGTGTTGTAGCCGTCTGTGTGCTTTTATCGCGTTCTGCACTGCCTCGTTCTTGAAGGACAATGCTGACTACTCTCCGTGTATTATTTACAGGTATTCGACATCATTTAATGAAAAAAAAGTTATTTATTTCTCGAATAGAGCTAGATCGAGATAAAGGAGTAGACTTTTGTGCTGCGGTCGCCATGACCTAGGTAATGATGACGATGATGTAGAATACAAGAAAAAAAAAAGTAAACGTTAAGGTTTTCACATGTCACTATTACGTGCGACTGTCATAAGCCAGAGGAAACTGAAACCAGGTGTTTCGGGTGCACCATGTCGTCTTTTGCTTACTTTCGCACGCATTAAGTAATGGGTTTTGTCCGGCCCGAGCGGAACATTGAATCCTGAGCCCACAAGTTCTTTGCAATAGAAGTGCGCGTTCGTCGATTGTGGCCCAATGCAAGTAGCGTCTTCGCCAAGGGTAACTATATAGTCTGCCCTTACCGCTTGTCATGCCGTCAGGACCCTTTTTATCGTGCACGCAAGGTTAGCGATGACGCAGGTTCCCATAACTACAGGCTATCCCTGCAGGCAACGAAGCCTTGCGACCGCAGCGACGCCGGCCCATTACCAAGCCCGCTCCCTAAGCAGTCATAGTAGCCCGGTTACTTTTGCCAAAAGCGGTACTTGGAGTTAATGAGGCGGATTAAAAAAGCCACTTTTACGCCTTTAAAATGCGCGAAACGTTATAATTAGAAGTATAGAACGTTCAGGGGCTACTGAGCTTCTCGATGATGACAAAGGCAATAAAATAAAAGCCAAAAACTGTGGGGGATACCTAAGCTCCGCCTTAAGGCTACGACGCGATGGTGTTAACGGGTCCCTTCAGCGGCCTGGGGTCCCCTTTGCAAATCACTTCGCAGATACGGACACTGTTCTTTCTTTCCCCATCACATAACGCTTAACCTACCATTAAGAGTACTGTGCTATAGCGTTAGACATCTCTCCCGCCCACGCACTCCTTCTGTATCGCCTAGGTTCTGCCTACATGCCCACATACGCGACATTAATCAATCTGTACTTTACATTCATGAATGAGGGGGTTCTTATACCGCTCCTGGCGCAGTGGTGCAGCGGTTAAGCGATGCCGCACTGCCCCGGCCGGTACATGTTTAAAAAAAAAACACAGCCAGCGGTGGGCTTGTGAGACGCAAGTTTCTCTTCCTGAGCTACCTCTTGTGACCAATCATTAATTTAGCTTCCACCTCCCACAGTGGGCAGTTTCCTCACAATCCGGTCGAGATGACGACGCAAGGTCACGGGACCTATTTGAGACAGAAATGGTAATAGCGCTACAGCAAGACGTACACAAGAAAGACTCACACAGGACATGCGCTAACTCCAGTGGAGGTATGAAGGCGCGGGAGCTTTTGGAAGCATTCCACATTAGATAGAAGGGATTAGATTGTGTAAGTAATACTTCGGTCCGCCTTTTCAAGATTGACATATCATATCTTGAACGGTTTTGTTGATGCCTTGTTGTACCGGTTTTTTTCGCATGCCTTAAATTGTCTATATATTCGCTGGCTTTGCAGTAAATGAACTCAGATGAAGTTAGCGCATGTCCTGTGTCAGTCTTTCCTGTGTACTTCTTGCTGTAGCGCGATTGCTGTTTCTGTCTCAAATAATGTACCATCTAGCCCAGATTGACGTTCTTCTAAATCACGTGGGCCAACTGCTTTTCTCGACAAGCCGACGCTGAACAGGACCGTTAATGATATCGCGTTAATATGGTTTGTACCACATGTCCGAGAGATGCAGCTGAACGAGGCAGGCAAAGTGTGCCCCCGACGACATCCACACCCGGCTTATACACAGTGACAGAGGCGACGAAACGGCAAAATAGATGTTGATCTCGCTGTTTACAGCACAAAACGTTTTTCCGAATGAAACACAATGCAGTGCAGTGCCATGCGGTCGACTGTTCCATGCCGTAACGTCACTACCATGACTATGGCTTATCCGCGCAAAAACAAATCTCGCTCTCTTTCATACGGTCCTGCCGAACAAACAACCTGCTTAGTCGCTCTATCTTTGCTTAGTCCGCGGCGGCTATAACGCAATTGGAGACGAGGGTGGGGCGTTGTTCTATTCTGAGAAGCCATAAGCAGTGATTCCGGAGGGTTCTGCGGTGAGGCTTCAGGACCGCAACGCTTGGAAGGTTCGGTCAGCTAGTCGAGGAGGGGGGCGAAGACTTTGGTTCCTACTTGGAAGGGTTCGTGAACATACTGAAGGCTTCTGATACGGAAGGCGTCCGAGGTGAGCGAAGACCTCAAGATCTGCATGCTTATAACAGAAATAGGGTAGAAAAGGCGTACAAGACAGTGAGCACATCGCTGGAGCTTATACACAGCCAGTGGACAATATGTATGCGGAGCTGGTGCAAGCGCTGCGGGGAATTATACTACAAGGCCTATGGCCATTGCAGACAGGTTCAAATTTATTTATGCATTTAGAAACACTGTCAGTGACCGGCGGGATTTCTGCAGGCACGGTAGAAACACATACAAGAAGTCAGACAATTTAATTGACGTTTCCAGCTAGAGGGCGAGTCCATAGCAGCTTATGCGATGTAGTTGAGGCAACTGGTAGCTTCATGCGAATTTGGATTGTTCCTGGACGAAGCGCTTTGGGATGGTTTCGTAGGAGGCTTTTGAGACAAAACGCAAGCTGAGTTGCTCAAGAGAACCACGTTGACGTTCTCAAACGCCTACGACATCACGAAAAGTGCGCAAGGAAAGGATGGAATTCCAACTGACAGGTGTTGAAAAATTACCGACGATTACGTTACTTCCTAATGCGAAATTTGAGCGCAGCAAATAAGCTGTTTCACCTTTTCGATAGATTGAGGCAAAGAAATCGAGCAACACATGTATGCGCTATCACAGAATTTTTTTTTTATTTTTCACACGTATTCGCAATTTCGGCTCGGGCGGTGCACATATACAGATCCGCCGCCACCGATCTGGCTCTCTGATTGCCACCGCACAGGGGTTGCATTGGAGGAGGAGCGAAGAAAGGAATTAAGTTCGAGCCGGCGCTTTGACAACCGGAGACTCGCAGGAACAGGGGGGAGGGGGGCGGCGTGTACACCCAGCGGCAAACGATGGGGGCAGAAGCGCGCGCAGCAAGCGGACAACACGATAAAGGGAGGAGGGAAGAGATAGCAGCGACTGACTGATGCCGCTGACGCCGATAGCGCTGGGGGGATGAAAGGGGGGCGGAGCTGGTTACGAGGCCGACGCCGACGACGACGCGAAACCGAGGAACGGACGCCAAAGAGCTGCGCTCTAAAAGCAGTCAACGCGGTACGCAGTAAAGCAGGCACCGGGGAACTCTCACAGCAGAGTGGGATGCCATTCAGTACAGAGCCAGCAAGAGAACGAGAGTCAAAATCATCGAACTGTTTCCGGTGCGTGCCTCAGAGCACGAGGCGTCAAACTAGAAATTTCGCAAGTATCGCTGTTTTGTTTGGAAGCGTTACGGACACTCGGAAAAAAATGTTTAAGGACAAGGCTGCAGTCTGAACGAATTCTGTATCTGACAGGTTGCTGTTGACGGGTGGTTTTTGACCGGTTGTGGTTGACTACAACTTTGGTTAGCCTTGCGTTGAACCGGCCTGCAGTCGCTCCGTCGCAGCGACGCATTAAATAGTAAATAAAGACAAGAGGTTTGGCACAGCTCTGAGACCTAGCCAGGTACGGAACACAAGAGTCAAAATATCACCATTGGGAGTTCAGTTTAGTATTTTCAACGACTTATAGAAGGCGGGAAGCCTTCCTGCAAATATTCCGGCTCCCATACGTATAAACAATGCCCTGCAGAAATCCGCGTGACACTTCTTCCCTCAATAGGGGAGTAGGATTCGCATCTTCGTGTCGTGATCGGGGCAGCATATCACGTAATGTTTTAAATCCTCGCACGCGCCGTAAGAACAACAAAGCGAGGGTGATGCAAGTCGTGTTTTATACATCCACGCTGTATAGTACAAGCAGAACCGCGCGTATGCAGCTGAGAGAATGGATTCTGCCCTCTTCAGCCCCCTCGCCACGCTGGGTTGGTTGGGCGGACACTAAGGGAATTTCAAATGTCTTTTCACAGTCTCTTTGAAGAACCACTTCAACTGTGGTGCAACTTTTATTGGCGGTTCAGCAGACAGCCCTTCATCGGCTTCAGAGAACGCCTAAATGCGAAGGAACCAATTGAAAGGTATAGCGAATCGTCGTACTGTTAGTGCCGCAAGACAGGGAAAACAGAAACGAAGAAGACGGGACACAGCGCTGCAAACCGGAGTTGTCAGTAGCGCGATGTCAAGCCTTCCTCGTCTCTGCTGTGCTTGTATTTCAGCGCTAACAGACCGATGAAACTATATGCACCAGCTAGCCTGCAATAATGTTCATAAACATATAGAGAATTCCCTGCTGTGCAGCTGCTGGACCAAGCGCAGCGGCTGAGGCGGAACCTTTTTTTTGGGGAGGAGGGGGGGGGGTGGGAGGGTGTGGAGCGACATTTTAAAACATGAAGTGCAGGTTTTTAATAGCAGTTTAGGTCTGAACGACCTAAGCTTCTGTAAGGTCGCTTCAATGACGGCGCTCTTTGCTATTGTGGAGACAACAGGGGCAAGGCTGGCAGACCAGGCAGCATTCAAAGATGGTATATGCTACACCGATGTGCTGTAGGGGCTCTAATATTATCCACTGAAGTTCTGTAAAAAAAAATTCAGATCGTGTTCAAATTCTTTTTCCGAACGTTCGAACTCCAGTGAGCGTGTTCCGCCAAATGAGCACCACGCTTGCTACGAACCGGGGGATTTGTCAATGTGCAGTCAAGACTCTCAAATGACCAAGGCGGGTTGAACCCCTGTCTTCAGTTCAGAAAATAGACACAGGGGACTAAGAGTGTTCAGCGCCGTCTAGGCTCGAAATCCAGAGCTGTTTGGGAGACGCAGAAAAAGAGCTCGCCTGGTTACCTTCTCTTATAACCGGTCAAGTTGCATTGATAAAATTGGGGAAGCCACAAGCCGTACAGGGAGGTGATAGCGACCCATTTAGAACTAGATCGTTCGCAGCGGCTTGAGGAACACTGACTAATTCACCTTGGGCTTGTTGGTGCAAAACGTACACATCGAAATTACGATACCGTTGCAGAAATTAATGCTAGGTGATACATTATATGGCTCACAACTTTTGCTTGACCAAGTATGACCATGCGGAAGAATCATTTTCCTACTGTTCGATAGCGATTCTACGTGTCCCATCAAGGCGCAGCAATAACGATGAGGATAATAGGTCTGCATTGTGTGGCCATTGGAGATAGGAGTCACGAATGACGCGAAGAAGGCGCACGTGTCTGAATTTCAGAGTGATTCAGCTGCCCAGCTCTATATTCAGCCGCGCATAGCGTTTCCGCACGCCTGGAAACAGCCGGTCTTTTCGGCCGATATAGTCAGTCCCACAGTCGGAGGATAATATTGTACTGTAAATAGGGAGTGTCGAGGTATCAGTGCCAGTCGCCCGCGCTTATATCCGGTGAGCGAAATGCAATTGTTGTCAGCATATATTGACATATGGTCTAGCTGGCTATTGTTCTTCAGGGCCTTGGAAAGGCCAGCCATCTCACGTTAAAAAGCATCGGGGAGAGAACACTTCCCTTTCCGAATTTAAAAGAGCTCCATAACCATACTCGAATAGAACGATCAGAGATAAATGAACTGATAAACTTCAGAAGATAGCCTTTTAGACCTGTGCCTTCTAAACGATTTAATATATAGCTTGGAAGTACGTCATCATAAGCTTTAGTAACGTCAAGGAATACGGTAGAGTGAAGAGGATGATAGCCCTCTGATGTTCAATGTGTGTTACCAGGTCCAAGACGCTGTCTTACGCACTGAAAAATGAACGGAATCCTAATGCGCGACGGAAGTGATTAGGTCCCCTCTAGCCACCATGTTAAGCGTGTACTTGCCAGCTTTTCCATGAGCTTAGCTACACGAGATATAAGTGACAGAGGTAGATACAAAGCCAGCTGCGCAATCTCTTTGCAGGCTTCAGCAGTGGAACAACAACAGCCAGTTTCCACGAAGGTGGGACTTTGCCGGTCTCCCAGACTTTACTGAAACAGCTCAGAAGTACTTTCCTTCTGTCAAGGGAAAGGTTTTGCAGCATTTGGTTGGAGATGCCGTCAGTATCAAGTGCACACCGTTCTCTCAGGCCGCTCAGGGCTCTCTGTTGCTGTCGAACCGTTAACGGGGCATTGATGGTAGATGGTGGTGAGGCCGGAGGAGGACAGGGCTCAATTCCAGAGTTCCCATGGATAAAGGCAACGGCAAATTTCTCAGCCAGGGCAGCAAGAGGCTTCTGCTGGCGCAAAGAGGGAGCATCGAAAGGCATCAAAGGATGAGAATCGACAGCAAGGCTCCCAATGAGAGATTTTGCATCGACACACTTTTTAGCTAGATGAATTGCTCCTGAGGGGTATGCTGCTTCTGACTTGAAATCGCAGTCCACGGTTGTTTCGCACGGACAAATCTTTTCATGACTCAAACATATGTAACAGATCCATCTTAGCAATACACCAAAATTTATGGACTAAAAAAGAAGCCTGAAGTGAAATTACTGACAGGGAAGTGAAGTAGAGCAGATATGGCGGCGCATGCTCTCAAGAGACAGAAAGAAAACAGCGTGGATTGAGAACGAAGCCCGGTAAAGACGTCGAAGTGGAAAGAGAAGAGGAAGTGGACTTGGGCCTATCACCAATGGCCTGGTGGGATAAGAGAGCTGATACCAAGAAAATTAAAGCATATCAACAGAGAATCAGGTAAACAGATAAGAAGTAATAACATCTTGGGATATAGTGATTATGCCTAGTGAAGGACAGGGAGAATTTGGTATCAGTGCCCGAGGCTTCAATTCTGCAGTGGAGAGAATTTTATCCGGCTAGTGACATTGGAACTGTGAGGAAAGTACTTAACCGTGGCTGAGAGGCAGGACAGGTAAGCCAGACAGGCGAGTTCATGTCAGCGTGTACAGGCGTATAGCGGGCGAACGCACGAGCGCAATGCTGCCTTCGTTGTCGCACACGACTGCAGGCGTGTCTGATCCGCCTGTCGAGATAACGGCGTGTGCGGGAAGGTGTGCTGCAACAACGCCAGCGCGCCAGTCCCCGATCCCGCATAATTGCCTCGTTGAGCCAGACGCCGGCCGAACAGGAAAGAATGAAGCGGGCACGTAGCCGGGCGGCCTCACTGCAGCCGTCACAGAATGGTTCCGTGCGCGCGGACGGTCGGTCGGCTGTCGACCTTGCGGAGTCTCTTGAGCGCGACAGCAGGATGGTGGAGTTTATGAATAATATGCAAAAGTACACAGCGCCGCTACGTGAGCGAGCCGAAAACTAGATCTACCTTCTTTCTCAGTTATAGGAAGCAAAGCATGCGGTGCGTAGGCAAGCAAAGCAAAAAGAAATTGTCCTACGGAGAAGGAACAGATTTTTTTTATGGTTTAATGCATATTCCACACCGGCCCCTCCTAAGTCTTTTTGGACTAGTTATAGATGACATGACATCGATAACTGTACAATTATTTCGTGTATACTTAGCGCTTTGGGCAACCTGCATGTGGTACTGTATATGATTTTTTAGTTATTTTGAGAAAATAGTGTGAATACTATTCAGGTAGGTCAAATGATTTGCCCCATTGTCACGATTGTGTTTAAACGTTTCCTCTTGACAAGCTGTTCAACATAGACGCTTACATATTGCATGATTATTTTGTGAGGCGGGCGCTTAAACGACTCGGCCACCCCGGCGGTCATTGCACACTTGCCTCACATTTAAAAGTGATATAAGCTTGGCCACTCTCTGTGATGGGTTCATGCACATTTTTGCTTTATTTATCTGGAAGTATTTGTACATGGCACTGATTGTGACCTGCCGTATTATTGTGATGTAACCCCCCCCCCCCCCCCCTCTATGTAATGCCCCACCACCCAGAGGTCTTTAAGGGTCAATAAATGATGATGATGATGAAGATGACCTCAAGTGTGGACAGCTGTGGTTCATCCTCCCTTGATGACATCTCGGGTTCGGTTCCAGGCCGCAACTGTCGCATTTTAGATGGGGCGTTACGCAACAGCAAACATGTGCCGAGATTTCGACGCGCTTGGAAGATTGGCAGGTGTGTAAGATTTCTCTCTATCCCAGGGCTAAGACATTTCTTTTCTGGCCGGGAACGTATCGCATTTAATTATTAGGCTATCTTCCTGCTTGGAGTCGCCCTGCTGCGGAAGGAAGCAGTATGAATAGGGACGCCAGAGCACTTAGCTCTTAAGGAACAGCAGCTGTCAAAAATATACATCCCTCTGAGTTCTCTTGTTGGCCGCATAGTGCGGCTGTTTGTGCGTAGGTAGCGCTCGACATGTTTAGAAAGGCGAGAGGACCTTTCACTCGCACACCTACGGTGCTCAACACTTCCTAGGGTGGTGTAAAAGCCTCACAATTCGGTTTAGAAGCAAAGATCATGGCTTGTATATTTTCGATCGTCGTGGAGGGCTGCGGATAAATTTAGCACTGCAGCCGACGTTGTAGGTCCTAACCGATGCTTCTGCATCTACTTGGTTTGGTTTATGGGGTATAACGTCTCAAAGCTACTCAGGCTATGAGAGACGCCGTAGTGGAGGGCTCCGGATAATTTCGACCACCTGGGGTGCTTTAACGTGCACTGACGTCGCACAGTACACGGCCCTCTAGAATTTCTCCCCCAAAGAAATTCAACCGCCGCGGCCGGGATCGAACCCGCGTCTTTTGGGTCAGCAGCCGAGCACCACAACCACTGAGCCGTCACGGCGGGTGCGTCTGCTAGGTGTCCAAAGGTAACATTGTCAAGGCCGACCAATGCCATGAGGGCGTGATTGCTCTCCGGCATTTGCATTCTGCAGGGCGTGGAAGTTGCCACAGCAATGTGGTACGGGACACGAAGTTGTCACTTTGGCTAGACTGAAAGTCAGGATTGGAGAATTCTTAAAGAAGTACGACGCAGCAACAACTACAACAAGCTATCACGTCTCTTCCCTTCTCGTGTGGCTAAAATTTGACAGCGATAGTTGTGCAATATAACTCATTTCCATCCCTGTCAGCCGACTTGATCAGAAACAAAGTATATGCAGACCTATAATCACGATTTCGTCTGGCAGATAAAAAAAAGTGGCCACCGGCTGTTCGCGAATCCATTGCCACCTGTCGCCCGAGTGTGCTTGTGAAACGATATAGTACTGTGATCAAACACAGTGGCATGTGCGCGGACTACAGGCGTAGAAGGGTTTTAGTTGTTTACCGCAGTATAAAAATTAGCACAGGAGGCCAATGAAATTTCATAATGTAAAATCGCAAGGGTAACATCGAAAAAACAGGGAGAAGTGTGGGTCAAGGAACACACGCGAGGAGATTACATCCTAGCTGAAATTAGAAAAAGGAAATGGAGATTGGCCAGTTGTGCAATGCGGAAATGGAATCACCAATGGTTTCTTAGGGTAACAGATTGGATTCCTAACACAAACGTAGCAGGGGTCAGCGAGAGCCCGATAAAGGAGGTGAGATTAAATTTTCAGAGATAAAGTGTTGACAGCTTGCGCGTGGCTGGATTAATTAGAGATCAGTGGAACAGAGTTCTGCAGTGGACTACGGTGGGCGGAAGATGATGAAAAATGAACCCGGAGTCAGAGCTTTAGCAACGTTTGCGTAATCTGTTCACAGCTGTTTGTTTGTACGTGGAATTACCATATGGCATGTTCTGGGAAGCAAAGTTAAGGACTTTAGGGAGTGGTGCAGACCATTTTAGGGCATTACACTGAGCAGGCGCCAATTTGTAATGTTTCTCGCCATCCCTGTGAAGAGATCCTTATACTTTAGTGGCCGTGATCCAGACTGCAATTTTTCATGTTTCTTCGTAGTTGTCCTTCGCGGTCGTCTGAATAAGAGCGACAGCTGAAGCTGTGGCAATCATCGCAGTAGGTTGTTCTACGGACCACAGACCCCGATCGCATTGGCCGGTCACAGCTGGCAGGAATTTCTCGGTTGTGAAAATTATACCACGAGGATGGTGGTGCGAATTCTGGAAAACCTCCCTATTACGTCTTCCACTGAGAAAGAAATAACGAAGGGAAGGCAAAATAGGAGCCATTGGCAGCATTAAATCTAAATAGCAGGCGGTGTTGCTGTTACGATCGGACCACTTTCCTCGGCCTCCCACGACACGCTCAAGGCGGCAACAACAGGAGGGAGGAGTCTCGCCAGTAGTCTGCTTTGTTTACAACGAAACGCGCCCGCAGATGTGCGCTGCTTATGAGGGCAATAGGGAATGCTCAAGGGATGCCCCTAGAGCAGCCACCGATGAATCCGCCGTGCCTGCGCCGTCCCCGAGTTTGGATGGAAATGCGTCCAGGTTAGCGCCGCTGGTGAAATGTTCCTGGGACCACAGCTGTGCCGTGCCGCAAATATCGTCGACGACCGATTGTGGGAGGCCAAGATACTCTAAAGACCAGCGGGGTTACAGCAAGCCCTTGAACGCCACCGTGCTAGTATTTGTTTGTGTTTAATGAGTGCGCTTATGTCCCTGCTCGCACCCTTTATTTTCTCTCTTAACGGGCTACGAGCACGTGTACTTAAAGTGGAGTAAAACATATTTTTCCCTCTCTCCCTTACGGGCATCTACTAATGTCCCTGAAAAAAACGGGGACGGTTTATTGGTTTGGTTTATTGGGGTTTAACGTCCCAAAGCGACTCTCAGGCTATGAGGGACGCCGTATAGTGAAGGGCTCCGGAAATTTCGTCCACCTGGGGCTCTTTAACGTGCGCTGACATCGCGCAGTACAAACGGGGACGGGTTCTAGGCTTGCACCACACAGAAAGTCCAGCTCCCTGCAGTTCCTGCGCCACCCTACAACAAAAGACCCGGCACCGCCGGGGCGCCCCGACGCAGACACCAGGCGACGCTAGAGGCACGCATGGTCTTCAAATTTCGGTGCAATTGATGCCGCGTCTAATACACAGCCTTGACGACGGAGCGCGAGTTCTTCGCAGGAGCAGCTAATTTCGCCGTGCTAAGTGCGTGCGTTAGACGTGAAATTCAGACACGTGTTCCTCAAATTGTAACTCATTGAATTTTATTGCTATTGATTTATTCTGAGGACACTGCATGCGATTGCAGACGAAAAAATGCACAACTGACGTTAAAAGGAATGCTCCAATCACACTAACGTATTCATGACAACCGCAAAGAACATACAAAAAAGATTTGAGCATTGCAAGTAAAAAATGAAGCAGTCATATGTGAAACGCGGTGATAGGTCACTACAGCTCACAAACATTCGCCAAACCTAAACACTATATTCCAGCATATCTAGGGATCGGAGAGAGCGAGAAGGTAGGTTATTTCTTTCGGTGATTGTATTAGGGAAAGAGAATTCGTAGAAATCAATTTTGGCAAAGGATGGGGGTAACGGTAGCGGATTATAGAGGGGTATGTCCAATAGTAAGAGGGACGAATGGACGAGCTGGGCTCAAGCGCAAGTTGATGGTTGAGTATAAAAAAAAGTGAAATTTTTGGCCCGAACGTGTCTATCTTGATTATTAGTGACTATTTATTGATTGGAAAAGCAATGGAAGGAAAAGGTATTGCTAGCCGCGGCATCTGCCATCGAAACCTAAAGCACCTGAGCTGCGGCTAGCGGGAATAAGAGAGAGAGGGAATGAAAAGGGGGAGCGATAGTAAGGAAGGATAGGGGTATGGCGGCAGTATACACTATGTACAAATACAGGATATGAAAAAACATGTACGGTGCTGCGCCGCGCATGGTTGCCAGGAGTACTCGGTGCGCGGGCGTGCTAATTTCTTGGTGTTGGCGCCGGGGGAGACGGCCGCTCGCGGTCCACGCGATGTCTTTCACGCTTTTTCTCACTTGGCCGTCGCGCACCGGCCGCTCAAGGTTAATATTTATTTACCACACGCGTGCCGTGTCCTGCCACGAGAGAGAAAAAAGAAAAAAAAACATGGCAATAACAAAGCTCCCCTGGTCAATCCCCCACCGCGGGTATGTGCCATCGTTTTTGAGGCAACAGCAACAACAAGAACAAAAGCTTGTGTACAAAAAGCTGGTGTGGGGAGGGCGCGCATTCCTTTAGCTGCTATTAGTTCGCACCGAATCGGTGCGACTGCACCTGCAGTAAGTTAAACGTATTGCCTGCTGCTGAATTTTCTTAAGAGGGCTTATATTGCAGTTCGTATGTGGCTTCAGCACATTGCAGGTATAAGCCAACTTGTGTCTTAAAAATTATGGATATGTTAGATGTTTAACTTGTGCGAGAGCATCCTTCAGGTTGTACCTCAATAGACGTTGCTATCGAAACGCAGAAGAGATGTTATTAATATAAGTGTTATAGTTCAGGCGCCTTGTTAATGCTACTTCAAGATAGATATGCATTTGATAACTTCGGCTAAGGAGCGGTGTTGAATAGGAATGAAGTGGAAGGACAGATTTTTGGGCATTAATTTTCATAGCGCAATCTTGGCGCTAAGTGCGGGACGTGTTGACCCCGAGTTGTTCTCATTCTCTTAAATATGGCGCTGTTATCAGCGATGAATCGAATTCTGACAGGTTTGGTAGTGCTGACGATTCTTATGCACAGCTGGAATCAGTCTTGCAGTTACTTGTCGGCAACCGCTCCTCCTGAGTCACTTATTTCAATGAATGTGCGTCTGTCACTGTCACATGAGGCTTGTGTCCTGCTGCTAAACGTATACGCTTGGCGAATGACGTTTGCTTCTGGGTGGTTACAGGTGGGAAGCCCATCGTAGAAATGTTCACAAAGTCGCTCGGTAGGGCTGCCGTAGCATTCCCGCACGCTGTTTTTTGTTTGACGTGGAGCAAATACCATTCAAGCAACGCGTTCCTGAACCCATGCGTCGCTTCGCACTTTTCATGTGTGTGTGGTCAGTATATAGAGAGGTTTCAAATTTAAGCCTCAAGCCTGGAGGTCTTCTTCCACGCGGTGTCGGGACAACCCAGAATAAACCGGCCTCTTTGATCAACTATCGCCACCAGTCATAGAAATCACTGGTGTGCGCTCACGAAAGCACACATTCAGGACTCGCAAGTGTTGCGGGCGTTGCGCTTCGGCTTTCAGTAAATTTCTGGAGCCGGAAGATTTCTGACCTCATATATGTGTAGCAGACAGGACGCACTTCTATGGCCATGTGCGTCTGTGGCGTATAAGAAATTTGAGCAGTTTAGAAATGCTCCCACTGGCCTGTTAAGCGAGTGTTACATGATCTCGGACCTATAGGTGAACGCTACACGAGGACTGGTCACTTGCTCCACACTCGCGAACACATGGGATTCATTCCCAGAAGCAAATGGAAGCCAAGGTCAACAGCAAGGCGGTCGGGCCCAAATGGTCGTGCGATGACTAAACCTTCATCGGGTCCGCTTTGGTCCTTGTTAGGCCAGCGCCTGTCGCTACATGGCTTCTGGAAAATGTGATGTTGTGAGGCTGTGATGGAAGCAAATGTAGAAATCTACATAAAGTGGAGCTTAGGCAGCAACACATCGCAGTGCCAATTACGCCAGTGCGTCATCCTTCTGCAAAACGTTGTTCTCGGCAAAATCTTGGCCTGCTGCTGAGCAACCTTTCCATTTGCTACTGAATTGCACTGTTGGATGTACTGTACATGCCTTTGCGCGCCGTGCAGTTCTTTACAAGCGCCTTTCGCTGTTCTTGCACTTCCGATGTCAAATGCGACATGATTACCCCTGCATCAGGGGGCTCTGAAACAGTTTTCTGCGAAATCTCACTATTTTCTACGTAAAGCCCTACGCGGGGGACACCATGCCCTACAGTATTTATTGACCCAACTTACCGTTAGCTCGTCCAACTGCGTGTTCTGGACGGTGCGTGCCCTCGTCAGAGGTGCGTCAGGACGCACTCGCTTGTAGCATTTGGTGCGTGGGGAGGTCGGCGTCGATGAACTGAAGTGGCCCGAAGGACGGCTGAGTTTGCTTCTCGTTTCATTTTCATCTCGCCGCCTGCTCTCTCATCGTCGCATCAGTGTCACGGATTTATGCCACGGCGGCTGGGCGCTATGGAAGACGGCGCACTACCAAACCCTGCACTGCGGTGGTGGGAGATGGGCAGTATGCACCGCGGCCTAGGGAACATGGGCACTCCTCCAGTTCACGTCTCTAACCATCTTTAAGCCCTATGAACGTTATTTAGGAGTTCTACAAAATATATAATATATACTGTCACCTAGATCTTACTGCATTTTTGCGAATAGGGCTCGGAACAGTAATTAGCAAAAGCTTTTGGCTTGTCCTTGAAGATCAGAACAAATGTCGTCGTTCGATTTCACTGCCTGCCTCCTCGGCTATGGCGATAGAGCGTTCTGAGCACGCCGGAGTTTGGGTTTATTTCCACAAGCAAGGAGATACAATGGCTGTGAGGGGATACAAAGGGAAAAGCTGCTCGGGGGCAGCTTGACTGACCCCAAGTATCGTTACAATGGCTGCAGCAGGGCGGAGAGAAGGATTATGAAATAGACTGAAAGTTAAAACAAAAGACAAAAAACCCCCCAAAGATACAATTCAAACATTTATTTGGTTTATTTATTCAAAATACCCCCAAAGGCCCTCATTTGAGGGCATACATGGGTGTGGGGAGGGGACGAAGTACAAAACATTGGTTCAAGGTTAAAATAATGCAATAAAATAAAATAGAAATCACAAATATTTATAAAATATAGGCATCCACGGAAATAGCCGCAACAGTGCACAAAGCAGCAAAATTTGAGGAATAAATAACAGCACGGCAAGAGAAAGGCACCGCGAAAAGTGCGCTGAAATACAAATAAAAAATATAAAATAAAAAGAAGACAAGGCGGAAGAAAGTACACTGAAAAAAAACTTTTTTAGTTGTTGAAACATGAGTGAATAAGGTGTTATAACTTATTTAGGTCAGATACTGTGGCAATTTGTGATGGTAAAGCTTTCCATTCGGTTATTGTGCGCGGTAAATAAGAGTAAGCATAACGGAACGACTGACAGCTACTGCCGCCGCGGTGGCTCAGTAGCTATGGTGCTCGGCTGCTGACCCAAAAGACGCGGGTTCGATCCCGGCCGCGGCGGCTGGAATTTCTTTGGAGGAGAAATTCTAGAGGCCCGTGTACTGTGCGATGTCAGTGCACGTTAAAGAACCCGAGGTGGACGAAATTTCCGGAGCCCTCCACTACGGCGTCTCTCATAGCCTTAGTCGCTTTGGGACGTTAAACCCCATAAACCAAACCAGACTGACAGCTACTGTGTTAAACTTCGTAAGGATGATCACGACGTGGAAAGATAACTGGAGGTGGCGGAAAGAATTCACCATGACGGCAAGGATGATGATAAAGCTTATGAAAAAGTGATAGACGGGAAATTTTACTGCGCAGTGCTGTTTTCTAACTCGACTTTAGTCTTCAACGAGGTGACGCTGATGTAACATGAATAATCAGAAAAGATGAATCGCGCAGCACGGCTTTGCAGGGCTTCGATGTGACTGATGATATAATTTTGATGAGGATCCCAAATGGCAGACGCGTATTCGAGTTTCGGACGGATTAATGTGGTGTACGCTAGTTTTTTACATGTGTTGAGGCCTGTTTTAAATTATGTTTGAGAAGTCCGAAAGTACGATTAACGGAGGCAAGAGTGAGATTAATATGATGATTCCATGATAAGTCGGAGTGAAGGTTAATGCCAAGATACATGTAATTTGTGGTGAATTCTACACTATTGCTACCAAGAGAGTAGACGGTAGGAATACGTGGCTTGTTTGCGAAAGATATGAGCTTAGTTTTGGAAAGATTTAACGACATTAACCAATTAGAACACCATGTGCTTTTCGCTTCTAGATCAGATTGCAGTAATTGGCTTTGAGTGTTACAGGTTATACATCGATAAAGCACGCAATCGTCAGCAAATATTCTGATTCTGGACGTCACGCAACTGGGTAAGTCATTATATAGATGAGGAAGAGTAAAGGTTCCAGTAAAACAGTAAAAGAAAGAAAGAAAAAGAAAACAAAAACAGAAAAACGCCGTACATCTTACTACAGCGCACAGTCAGGCGCACAAAAATATTTCAAACAGGTTTCTTAGAGAACATGTGAGCACGTCGATGTTACATTGAGTAAGTCATTCAGTAACTTAACATTTGTGGACCCTAATTAGTTCGCGGATGAGAAACGCACCAGGTCTCCAGAGCTCGAGTAGTGTAGGCGGCTACGCGTTTTGTGAGATTAGCGAGAGTGCAAAGATTACCCATTCTATTATTTGTGTCTTTACACTAGGATAAATATGGCGATGATTCAATAAGGCGGGAAGCTTTGGGGTTCTATGATCACGGAAAAAGGGAGCAGAATGAAAGTCATGAGGCTTGCTGCTTATAACGCGCATTTTTTCTGGATGACAAGCAGTCTGTGAATGTTCCTGCGAGTTGTTGGCCCCCATACAAGACAGCAGTAATTGCGATGGCTGAGAAAAAGTGCATTATATATTACCAGTTTTACGGAAAAATGAAGGCATCTGACAAAACGAACCGGAGACAGTATACCGGTGATAAAATTTATATGGGAGTGCCAAGACATATTATGATCAAACTGCACGCCCAAACATTTGAATGTTCGTACAACTTCGATTGCAAAAGTATATAGTTGTATATCAACAGGTAACGCAGTGTTAATGGTTTTCGGTTGAAAGAGTAAGGCTTTGGTTTCAGCGGTGCTTATTCACAGGCCGTGTTCAATGCACCACAGATGTAACTTAGAAAACACGTGGGGTTAGGTCATGTAGGGTTAGGTCATCTGGAGATTTCGAGGAGAAGAAAAGTATGGTATCATCAGCATGCATAATGAATGTGGTATTGCGGTCAATGTTAGTGAGATCGTTGACGAAAATGTTAAAGAGAGGACCCAAATTGCTTTCTTGGTGACACCTACAACAACAGGAAGGACGTTATATGATATGCCATACACATGCACAAATTGTCTTCTATGACTTAGGTATGATTCAATCAAGTTGAGGGCGATGCCACGAATGCCCCAATAAGATAATTTGCAAAGGAGAAGTTTGTGGTCAATAGAATCGAAGGCTATGGACAAGTCGACAAAAACGCCTAAGGTTATTGAGCGTTCCTCAAAGGATTAGCTCTTTGTGTTTAAGGAGTGCCAGTTCGGTCGACATGCCTTTGCAGAAGGCATGTTGATGCAGGGTTATTAACTTACGCTTATCGAAAAAGCTAGATAGCGTACAAAAAATGATCTTCTCGAGTCGTTTGGAAAAAATTGGAAGTATGGAGATGGGCCTATGGTTAGAAATTTGAGCTTTGTCACCTTTTTTGAAAGAGCAAGCATGTTTGCCACCTGCATTCTTTTTGGAAATTGGCCTGTTGAAAGCCAAATATTGTAAACATGAACAAGAACAGGCGAAATTAGGTCAAGGACATACCTCACAAGCCCGATCTGCAGGTCATCGACATCACAGGCAGTACTGTTGCTCAGTTCTTTGAAAAGCATTGTTAATTCACTTTCGTTTGTAGGGTGAAGAATGATAGATTCTGTGCAGTGTGCATTAATATAACGGCATGCATTCACACTAGCAGTTTGGCTACCATTATTGCTGAAATGGTCATTAAAACAACAGGAAGTGCGTCAGCACTGATTTCTGCGCCGTTTACGACAACGTGCATTTCGGGTGTTGCCCTCGAGTCCCGATTCATTAAATCATTTTGCTTGTGCCACGGTTTGCGGTTATCGTTTTGGCACATGGGAAAGTTCGCTTCAAAATATGAGGCTCTTGCCAGACGTAGTTCTTTTGTAAGCCGGTTACGAAAGGACTTAAGAATCTGTAGATCACCAGAATCTTTATACCTAATAAACTTGTTAAGAAGCTGTTTTTTTCTTTGATTTCTTTAAAATAGGTCATATGGGATTCACAGCTTACGAATTAGCGAAGACCTAGCCCTTCTCGAACACAGAGGAGTGGGTTTCTTATAACATGAAGTAAAAATAACAATGAAGAGTTCATTCGCAGTATCCGCACATTGCGAGGCATAAACAGTACTCCAGCCACCTTTGTGCAGTTCCTCTCGAAAGTTGTCAAGGTTTTTACTGTAGATTGAACGAAATATAGGAGAACGCTTATATTTACTTTTATTTTACGATTTAAACTAAAAAAGATTGGCATGTGGTCGCTGATGTGATATGAAATAACACCAGACCTGATGTCAGCCTGGCAAGAATTCGTGATGAAGAGATGAAGGTGTGTTGAAGTGTCACATTAAGTAACTCTGGTAGGGCACCATATCACATTAAAACAACCACAACACCGTAGCAGGAGCTGAAATTCACGCCTCACGGCAGTATCAGCACAGAGATCAACACTGAAGTCTGCGACCTGCACTGCAGGTCGCAGTGCAGGTCGAGAACCCTGCGCAGGTCGAGAACAAGTTGGAACCCTGCGACCTGCAGTGCAGGTCGCAGGGTTCGTCAAGAATTGTCATTTTCGTCAAGAAACTGAGAGGCCGTCTTGAAAGCCCCTTCATGCAGCGTTCTCTCGCGCCAGCTGTTTGTTCCGAAGTGCACCGCACTCTGTAAGCAGTTCCGCTGTGTGAGGAAGAAATACATTTTTCAGTTGCCCTTCCCAACTTTCGAGTCCTCTAAAAAGAATGCAGATTTCGTCCAGAGCCGCCGCTTCGATAGTATGGAGGAAGGAAAGCACCAACGGAAGGACATGACGTCACTTATTGCCAAGCCGCCATGCAACCGGAGATTGGCTCGCCTCTGCTCTCTTCTCGCCTGCTTCCTTCTGCATCGAGTTTCGGGCTGCGAATCACGCGCGTTCCGGGTAGGGCCGTATCGCGTGAAAGCGAAAATTCCTGAAGTGTACTGCGTAGTTGCGTCATCAGCGTGGTTTTGAGGCGGCCACGACCTGGTAGTGGAGTGTCATAAGCCAGCTGTTGTTTCACGCTGCAAGTCGCGCACACGTCTTTTCGGTACTCTCGAGTGAGCATTTCATCGATTCATCTGCTCACGCCAAACGAAACGTGCTGGCAACGTTCACTTGCGCGCCTTCTTGAAATGTAAGCTCCGTCGAAAGAAGCGGGCCGACACCGCGCACCCTTCGCATCGTCGCATGCATATCGTCGGGCGCAGGTTTTCCTCACCGTCAGCAACAGTTATTTTTAAGTTACTTTTAATGAATTAAGCTGGGTTTAGATGATTCAGTCTTACGATTCTCGGAGCAGCGCTTCTCTCCGGCATGCCTCGTCGGAATCCGAGGCGCTTCTCACCCAATTGGGACCCGGGATCGCCGAGCCGAGCTCCATCGAAGGTCCTTCGCTTCTCGTCCTCCTCCCGTCTTCCTTCCCTCCCTCTTAGCTAGCGTCATTTTAGGGCGCTAGGCGTCCGGAGATTGGGTGCGATGGATGTATGCGCCCACAGAGTACAAGTTGTGTCATTAAGCTTCGTCATTAGCGTCATTAAGCTGCTTTGCTCGGAGTAGATATTAACTGGCCAGTGATAGATAAAGCAGCGATTGAGGGCGCTCAAGGAGTACATGCATGATAGTAAAAACTGGACAGCAATTGTTTATCGAAAATTTTCATAAACCCTACTCGGTTAAAGAATTGTACATGTGTATTTTGCACAAACCTCCAGGCTGATGCCACAGCAAGTTTTTGAAATAAGTTATCTTTCAAATCATTCCTGTTCGTCATAGATATGTGAAGATGCGAATGAAAACAAATCGAACTTTATTTCGTCTCTCAAGGAGAAAAGGGGGTGACGGGTAAAAGCCGCATAACTGCGGCTTGACAATGCCGGGCCCCTTCTATGTATAGGTCGTCAATTTTTCTAGTATAATGCAAGAAATGATAGTCTACCGAGTTAAAATTTTCACACTTGAGTTCGCAAAGCCAAATTAGCATTTTTCAGCACAAGAAACTTGAGATGAAAGCACAAGTTGGAAGTACATTAGAAACACAGTCAATCGGAAACACATTAGGTTGTAAACGTAATAAAAGTTTGAAACACATTCAGTTCAAAGCACTTAACTTTTAAAAATCTTTGACTTAACCTTTAACGCTACTTAGAATTAGAAGGCATTCTAGAGCAAACCAAAGCAAAACATTAAAATATGCGTGAGATAATAGAGACACCAAGAACACGAAGAAAATACAACCACAAGTGTGCAAGAAGTCATGAGACGTTGGCAATAAGCAAATGTGCATGTATTGCTCGCAGTGACATGTTTTCCAAGTAGGTATCGATGAGCGAAAGGCTATCTAGAACAGGGGTTCTCAAACTTTTTTGCTTGGAGGAACCCCAAAAGCCTTCAATAAGTTCCAGGGAACCCCCCCTCCCCACTCCGCTTTCCCTTACCAGCAATGTTGTCGAGTGCATTTTTGCAAAGAGAGAGTTGCAAAAGTTAAATGTTTATTGCACAGATTAATACAAATACTAATGTGATGGGTGGTACTGCTTCCCTTTTGACAGCAAGTCAAAGCGTGGCTCAGCAGCACTCAGAGCCAGTCTCATATCAGCTGCCGGGTCAGGGCCGGTGAGGGTTCTCGCGGAACACAAGAAGACAGCCCGCGGAACCCCTGTGTTCCGCGGAACCCAGTTTGAGAACCCCTGATCTAGAAGAACAGCAGCGTGGTAAGAAATGGACTGGCGACCATACTCTGTACGGCAATGAGGTGCCACCGAAGCGTCATTATGACGTGTATTGCAGACATAAGTGCGGGGGCGAAGGTTTATCAAATTCAGGGTGCTGTGATTACGCGCCGAAGCGGACGAGTGATATGTACACGTCAGAGGATAAGGGTAAATGAATTCCATGGAAAGAAGCTTATAGAGGAAGAGGTAATCAGAACTATGTGCATAGCAACAAATATCAGGAATACCACACAAGGCACGCTTCTCACGAATTGTAAGTTTCTCTTTGTTTTATTTCGATGCAGTTCACCAGATTTAATTGGAGTACTTAAGTGTCGACAAGAATAGTGCGTTATAAATTAAGCGTTTTTTGCTTTTGGCAGGAAGTGGAGGTGTCTAGTATACCACAAACCTAATTAGATTTGTTGCAGAGTTCATCAACTTCTTTGTTCCATGCAATAGTCTTCGAGAATATTACGCCAAATGTCTTAATTGTGGTAACAATGCTTATTTATCTCTTCGCCGCCTAAAAGAAATTTACCCTTTAGGCTTACATTTGTGTTCTTAGTACGGAAAAGAAACAAGTTTTTTTTTTTGCATTCAACCGCAGATAATTTCTTTGTGTCAGTTTCTGACTGATGAAAAATCGTGGTTTTTCGAGCAGATTAAATAATTAGTATTCTCACGTGACGAAATTTGTAGGCGCAAACTTTACAAGCACAGAGAAAAAAAAAAAGAGGACACAGGACAGCGCCATTCTCACAACTGGTTTATTGGTAGGGCCGCGACTCCTTAAACATGAAATAACGACGACATAACAAAAAGTAATCAGTTCAAGTTCAAAAAGAAAACCACCATCAAGATCTCGAGAGATATCCTGTTACTATTTTTTTGATAGCGTGCATGATGGCATGCTGGTGCAATTACCATATGAGGCCATGTAGAATGCCTCCTCCACCTTCCTGGTGAGGTGACGAAGGTGACGAAACAGGATATAGGTTTCCTCAAAGATAAGGCGGAAATTTCTGAATACGCGAGTACTTACTCCGGTGAAGTTCTGAATTTGCGAGCATTTGAGCCCAGTTGTGGGCATGAATATCAGCACCAAAGCTGTTTAAAGGAATACCAACGTTCGAACCCGAGCGTGGCGGCATAGTTTCGATGGAGGCGAAACGCAAGAGGCACCCATGTGCTGTGCGATGTCAGTGCACGTTAAAGATCCCAAGGTGGTCGAAATTATTCCGGAGACCTCCACTACGGCACCTCTTCCTTTCTTCTCTCATTCTTTCCTTTAACCCTTCCCTTACGGTGCGGTTCAGTTGTCCACCGAGATAAATGAGACAGATACTGCGCCATTTCCCTTCCCAAAAAACCAATTTCAATTTCATTTTCAAGCATAGTGATACTTTGAAAAAACCAGGCAGGTGAGTTTTCGGTCTTTGCTGCTGTTCTGTGTTGAACAAATGCAGAAATAGGCAAGTGATCACTAATGTCACATACAAAAGTGCCTAAAGTGGCAGGTTTGTAGATATTGGTGAAACAGATATTAGTTAGAGTTTGCGAAGGTTGTGTATACATGTAGGCGCTTTGATGAGGTTTAGGAAGCCATATGAATCAAAAACCGATACCATATCAACAGATAGTCTGGTCAATGTCAAGATTGATCCCCAATAAAAAATAAGAAATACTTATTTAAAGATTTGAAGTCAAAAAGCTGCTCAAGAAATCGCAAAAAAACGCTGACGTTTGGATGCGATGGGCGATAAATAACGGGGAAAAGCTACAGGCATCTCGAGCAGTCAATGCCTTATAGTTATTATTTGACAAGGAAAATTCTTTAACAATATGCACGTTAAAACAGTGTTTCAAAAGGAGCTGCAAACCACCACCCTATTTCTGTGGGTGACAAAGAGCAAAGGTTTTATAATCCGAATGACAAAGGTACAGGAAGCTTCACTTACCTGGTGTCAGATACCATGATAGCATCAAACTTGATATTGCCACGTTTCCACAAGCAGCCGCTGGGCGGCTCCTCTTCGCACGTCTCATTCACCGGCGAGTGAAAGAAGAAGCTCGGTCCCGGCCTCCCCTGGGTGCTGTGCTCTTGGCTTGCTCTCCGGTGCCGTCCAGGTCAACCCCCCATTAAAGCCTTTCGGTTACGAGCCCCAACAGCTACGTAACAATATCCATGGAATTCAGGGAAAGTTCAAGGTCATCGCGCTTATTTTCCAGCGGGCGGGAATTTAGGTGATCAAATCCGTATGTAATTTTCACCTGTTGCTATGTGTTACATTGGAGATATATTGTTTTTTTTTCATATGTTGGTTGCCTCCAGCAAAACACTTTGAGTGTTGCTAAAAAGAATGCTAAAAAGAGCTAAAAAGAAGGTACCAGTGTTCTTCAAGCATACTCCATTTGAAGAACTCCGGTACGTTATTTTCAGCCAGCATGGTACGATTTACTGTGGTCGTCACAAAGGGAACAAGGAAGGAAAGAGCCTCAGGGTTATTGCCAACAATGGACAAGAGGACTTGGTCTTTGTCTGGGTAAATACAAGTCTTTTCGTTGAAACGCTGGCAAGCGCCTTCAGGCTCCCCCCTTCCTTGTTCACTCTGTGTTGTCAAAAAACCAACCTACCTGTCCACTCTACCACTATTTACTGTGATCACGCATGAATCGTTGTATGCACAGATGTGTAACTTGAAATTATTAAAGATTGCTCTTTTTTGCGCAGTTCATGCCCTGAAGCTGTGTTGTACCTACGTGAGATGCCAAACTTAACACCTGTTAAGACTGATGTCAACCACCTGACGTCTTTAACACTATCACTCAGCATATGGACCGTTATGTATATTGTCCCCACTGAAATGGGGATGCTACAGCTGAGATAATACCTGCAACTCATGCTAAGGAGCTGAATGCTCTGCCTCTGCGCCACTGCAGCCAGTGAAGAAGCATTTGGCTTTCTTTAAAAGTCTTGACAAGAATTTTAAGGAGTTAAGGTGAATGTAACGAGGCACGTGCACTTTATTGCTTTTCTCATGCCTAACTTTTGAATATTTATTTTATGACTGCGCTCATTGGTTGCTTTTCTGTGCATAGATGGGCTTGGTTTCTATCACTTGCACTAGTAGTACGGCATTCTGTGTTTACACCAGGTAGAAAGATTTATTCTGTCAAAACACAGGGTGCGTCCCCCGACTTAGTTTCATATAGAGTAATAATGCAGATGCTGCATGTATAGGCTGCAGATGACAGCCAAACAGAAACATTCACGCCTAGCACTTTTTTACCCGAAACGTTTGCTCTGCTTTTAGTGAGGGGTACCGGTGCTTACTGACATACTGCTAGTGTAACAATACACCCCATAGGTATTCAGTGGTTGCTTGTGTTGGTCGAGAGAGCCTTAAACGTTTTTGACCGAAATGCATTTGTGGTTTTAATGCATTACTTTGACCAGTGAAGGTATTTACCAACCATTGCAATGCAACGGCCACGACTTTCCACATGGTTGACCGCACTCTAGTCTATAGGCAGAAAACAGGTGACATTGAAGTAGGGAAAAAATAAGCTAGGTTGGATGTGTCCTACAAGGGATGAAGATGCATGAGTCAAACAGCCCATTTGGGCTCAGCAGCGCTATCACAAGGCGTCTCTTGCTACGCAAAGCTGTGAAAGACAGTGTTTTATGCAAAGGTTGCACGTGCACATCGTGCTTAGAGATTTCATCTAAACAGCTCGATTAGCTGGAAGCGACCGGACAGGAGGACCCCAAGTTAGATTTTCATGACGGACTTGTTTTACAGGGGGCTTAACGTCCCAAAGCGAGTCAGGCTATGAGGAACACTGTAGTGAAGTCTTCCGGAAATTTAGACCACCTGGGGTTCTTTAAAGTGCATTGACATAGCACAGAACAGAGGCCTCTAGAATTTCGCCTCCGTCGAAATTCGAATGTCGTAGCTGGAGTTGAACCCGCGTCTTTCGGGTCAGGAGTCGTGCTTCATAACCCCTGAGCCACCGCGGCGGCTAGGTCTTGTTTTAAATATGCTCTAAAAGAAGCATGTACTAAAACAAATTCGGTTGCAGTGTAGCTGTAAGGCTCAGCGCGCAAACTTGAAGGTGTATACACGGTTTAGCGCGTGCATGAGTTGCTTAATAACTGTTTTCATACCTGCATTTCGGAAAAAATTTATTCTTGTGAACGAAAACTTCCGCACCATGCAATAGCACCCGCCAGAATTGCTAAAGACGCATTGTGTCACTTTTTAATTAATCAAATGTGGCGTATGTCAGTAGTGTAAAATATGAACACACAAATCGGCCACTCAACGTCAGGATCACATATGCGCCATTGTACGCCGATCTAGTTCCTAAGCCGTGCTAGTTTTGCCTGGAGGACTTCCTATTCTCTACCCCAGAGGAGGCTCAGCGTAAGGCCTTCACGTGCAAATTCTGCACGAATATTTCTGCGCTACAAACGATAATAGCGCACCAAGAAAGAAAGATGAGCATCGACTTCAGTCTCGAAATCGAAATGCTGCGAACACAGTGCCAAAAATCGGAGACCAAGAAAAGAATGGGAGAAATGGCTACAGTCGCTGAATGTCGAACGCGAAATACGTGAACGACTGTCAGCAGAGGTGACAGAGCTTGGGACCAAGGTCGAAGCGATTAGCCAGAAAGAAAACAGTACACGAACGTAAAACCGTCGGCCACCTGAAGACCCAGAAAATAACACCGCGATACAGGACATTCAGGAGTCAGCACCCAGGCAAGCGGCCGGGAGACGAATCGACACAAAGTGAAACCCAAGAAAACGAAGAAGAGGATGAGGAGCCAGGTGGGTGATTAAGAAGAACTTCTTGTTGGGCGAGTTGGTGCATACTGTTGTAGGAACGAATTGCGCACAAAAGACATACACAGGAAAACACGAGGGAGACTGAAAGAGCGCAATGTGGGTGAGAAGAACCACGGAAAAAAAGCAGAAAGAATGCAGCCCAGCACCACTCGCTCCCAGTAAAGTGCCAAAACAGAAGACAAACAAGCAATCAAAACAGAACCACAATAACATTTCACCCCAGGAACACTGCATGATAGGGCGCTTGGCGTCTCAAGCAACTCAAGTGCCCACCGTATGAAAGCACAGGCTCTGGCTGCTAACTCGAGCGAAATGACAAGTGTGCGATAAAATTACATAACTTATCTGATTTAAGACAAGCGTAAGCTCATTTTGTTTGGTGTAATTAAACCTTTGCTAGTCTTTCTGTCCTTCCCCCAAAAATGAAACACGAAGCGAGTGGCACGGATGTCAGTATCGTATGCATTACTGTTATCGCCCACCACGCAATCTGTTCGTCGAAGGCATAGTGCTGCCCTCTGTTACCTATAAGAAAAGTGTTAAACGTCCAAGTTGGGGCGTAGCCCGATAGATGTCACAGGAACTCCGCGGCAATATACCGGCATCCACGACCAGTTTTCAAGCACTTTTTCACTAACATTGGCGGTCCCCATTAGAAACAGAACTCAAAAGTCAGCGCTGCTGATCTCACCTGGATAACAAAGATTACCCACCTGCTTGAGGGGGACACGGCAGATAAAACACCTTAAAAAAATACAGGGCCTTAATTCGAGACACGAACTTGCGTAAGATAAGCACATGAGTTGGTGCTCGAAGTTAGCTTGTGTATTCATTCAAGGTGAACGTATACCAACTAGCTGAAGTTTGTACCCTTTTGCAAAATGGTCGAAATTGGAAAGCGGAAATAGACGCTTGATTTCTCTGTTTATTTTTTTTCGTAAAAGTTAGGTGTTGATCTGTCTCGTCATGTAAAACTATAAAAGTAATATGTAGTGGAAACTTGAACAACGACGTTTTTAATGTGTGGCTTATGATGGTCGTGGCGCATCGCGGATTCTGTGGGTTCCCGACGACTGAGTGCTGCCATCTTGGTATAAACAGAGCCCTTCAATTCTGGTGTAGCTGTATCACCTTGAAATGGAAGAATCAGAGTTTTCAATGATTGCAATACTGCCTTTATCTGGCCAAAAGCAACCCCCCCCCTCCCCAACTCCATACATTTAAGTTTCTATGCTGACGTCATCGCTGTATGGGCGAATCGAGGCAGTGATGCCTACATGGAACACAACCAACGTGAAATTCGACAAGGGACAGAAAGAAAAGGCAAACACGTGCGCTGACTAACAACTGAAAATTTATTGGAAAGGAACGCTGGTCGTCAGCATAAGCACCAACCAACCAACCAAACTACAGTCGGCCCTCAACATCATCGACGCGAACGCTCGGGCGCGTGGCCTAGCCGGCTTCCCCTTCAAAATCAAAACTTTTCCTCGACAGCCCCAGGCCGCACGACCCCCTATCTCACTCAACAACCCATTCCCCTAGTCTCCAAGTTTCGCATCCTGGGCCTCGTCCTTCACTCACACGGCGCGCACGGCGAAACCATGCCCAAACCCAGCAGGTCACCCGTCTAATCCAGCACGTGGCGACCAGCGCGCAGGTCTGCGAGAGGAGAGCACTCTCCTCCTCACTCAAGCCTACATCACGAGCCGCACGGCGTACTCATTCGCCTACCTCCCCCAAAAGCAGAAGGAGAGGGGGTGCATCAACTCGCTCCTGAGGAGCTGCAGGAAGGTCGCCCTCCGCCTACCCCCCGGCACCTATACTGCCCTGCTTCTCAACCGCGGCACCCATAACGCGTTTAAGGAGCTTGCAGAAGCCACCCTAAGAGTACAGCTGGCTCGCCTGTAGGGTACCGCAGCAGGCCGCACTCTGTCAGATAGGCATCGCTCCGATCACCCATCCTACCTCCAGACCTACGATCCCAACTCACTCTCCATCCCACCCCTAAGAACATGCACCCTGAGCACGATGGCGAACGCAGGGCAGCCCGCTCCAAAGCCCCGCACAAGCTATACGGCGACAGTTCCGAGGTAACCTACGTGGACGTGGCAGCGTACTCGTCGGACTCCCGCACAGTCCTCGCCGTTGCTAACAATCAGGTCCGATTACTCGCATCAGGTTCCATCATCACACACTCATCCGAAATTGCAGTGGGAGCAGCCATTGCACTCACTCGCATCTCCGCCCTACCTGTCCTATCAATTTTCGCCACCTGGCATCCTGCGCCGCAACTCGGCTTCTACGCTTCTGGCACCCCACCCGCGTACACCCACCTGCGAACCGTTATCTGGACCCCGCACACGCAGGGCTCCAGGGTAACGAAGAGGTCCACTCCTTCGCCCAAGGTCTCACTTTCCGGGCCAGAGTTTGACTCCCTCCGCCATCCCAGGAGTGTGTGCGTACCTTCAGAGATATCCTCACCCACACCGAGATACCCGGCGCGTTTACCCACGGCCGGCTGCCATCGTAACCCTAACCCAGGCCTCTCACTGGCGCCGACTCCAGGCCCGTACTGCTCTCTATCCTATTGTCACGTTGTAGTGACGGCAGTCCAGCAGTCAGGAAAACAGCAACAGGCCTTGCAAACGAAGCTCTTTATTTGGGCTGACTTGCGCCCGCAAAAGAACTGAATCACTCGGCGGCGGCGTAAGCAACAAACGTGCTCGTCAGTCGTCGAACTTCGAATGTCCGCCGCTCGCGGCGTCGCTCAATTTAAAGGCTGCAAGGAAACTTTCAGATAACAGGACAAGATCATCTACAGTAATCTAGAAAAACCTAGATGCAGCCTTTCATGGCTGCGATCAATCGAGATTAGTCTGGTCGCTTCTCGCGTCACGAACAAAAGTGATAACAACCCTTTCCTGCAGCCTTGAGCGTGAACGAACGAACACTGCAATGATACGTGGCATTACCCCTCTTCCAAAGAAGCATCGTCTCGATGCTTTAAAATAAAATAAACACGGAGAATGAAAACTTCGAGTCCTTTAGCGTTCATAATATGGCTTCAGGCGTACGACATGTACGACTTCCGGGCGTGTGCGGCGTCGCTGAGATGATGTCGTGCCGTCGGGGATGACTTCATAGTCGAGGTCACCGATGCGACGGACAACCCTGTACGGGCCAAAGTAGCGTCGCAGCAACTTTTCACTCAATCCACGGCGGCGAACTGGCGTCCATATCCAAACACGATCACCTGGCTCGTATTGCGTGTCTCGTCGGCGCAGATTGTAGCGTCGGGCGTCGGTGTGCTGCTGGTCTTGAATGCGAAGCCGCGCAAGTCTTCGGGCTTCCTCGGCGCGATGAAGGTAGGCGGCGACGTCCAGGTTGTCTTCGTCGGAAACGTGCGGGAGCATTGCGTCGAGTGTTGTCGTGGGCTTCCTGCCGTATACCAACTGGAATGGGGTAAACCTGGTTGTCTCCTGGACGGCAGTATTATAGGCGAAGATCACGTAGGGCAGAATGGAGTCCCACGTCTTGTGATCGGCGTCGATGTACATGGAGAGCATGTCTGCGATGGTCTTGTTCAGACGCTCTGTGAGACCGTTGGTTTGTGGATGATAGGCAGTTGTCCTCCGATGGCTTGTCTGGCTGTAGTTTAAAATGGCTTGCGTCAGCTCCGCTGTAAATGCCGTTCCTTGTCTGTAATGAGCACTTCGGGGGCGCCCTGTCGCAGGAGAATTTGTTCGACAAAAAATTTTGCGACTTCTGTTGCGGTACCACTAGGCAACGCTTTTGCTTCGGCGTAGCGGGTCATGTAGTCGGTGGCCACAATGATCCACTTGTTACCTGATGACGAAGTCGGAAAGGGGCCGAGGAGGTCCATCCCCATTTGCTGAAAGGCCTTAGTTGGCGGTGGTGTGGGGTTCAGGAGTCCGGCTGGTCTAGTCGGAGGCGTTTTGCGTCGCTGACACTCACGGCACGTTTTCACGTAATCGGAAACGTCGGTAGCTAACCGCGGCCAATAGTACTTCTCCTGGATGCGGTGCAACGTGCGAGCAATCCCGAGATGCCCCGCAGTCGGTTCATCATGACATGCCTGCATAATTTCTTGCCTGAGATTTTTGGGCACGACAAGAAGATGCACTGTCCTGTTGGGCGCGAAGTTCTTCTTCAGGAGGACATTATTGTGAAAGACGAAGGACGACAGTTGGCGCTTGAACCCTCGGGGAGGCGATGCGGTCTTACCTTGCAGGTAATCAACTAGGCTTTGCAACTCAGGATCCGAGCGCTGCTGCTGCGCGAAACTGTTGTTGCTGTCCTCTAGACGATGGCGCGTACCCACTGCGGGGGATTGGCCAAGACACAGGCGGCAACTGATAGGTGCACAAAATGTGAAACAAGAAAATAATGGTTGGGAAAAATAAAATAATTTTGATAATAATAGCAATTAGGAAATAAATGTAAGGATCTCAGATGTGTAATTGAAATAGGCTAAACAAATGCTGTGAGATCGGTGACTGAAATAGAGAACGGGGCTAAATATTCCACGTTTCAGAAAGCTTTCGTTCCAGAGGAATATTGATCATGAGAAAGAGCAGAGCTTAAGACGGCAGCCGTTTAGTGTCTGTAAGGAAGTTTTGCATGGCGGAGAGCACATTCCAGTTGCTGTGCCCAAGGGAGGAAGCCCCAAGAGACAGAGCAACCCCGGCAGACAGACTTAGACCAAGCTGTCGTAACGGAAGCTCCAGCAGGCGGCTCCGTAAAGAGGAGAAACGGCGGCAGGACAACAAGAAATGATCTATCGTTTCGGGTTCTCCGCAGAACGGGCACAATGGGGAGATCGCCAGACCAGATCTATAAAGGTAGATATTTAAGTGAGGCACGCGACAACGTAGACGCGGAAACTGCTGGCGCTTACCGGTCCTAGGAAAGCGTCGTCGTCTTCTTCTTCCGGTGCTGCGTCTACGGGGGCTCGCGATAGGCAGTCTGCATCGGAATGCTTGCGGCCAGATTTGTAGACTACGGTTATGTCGAATTCTTGAAGACGCAGGCTCCAACGAGCAAGGCGGCCAGAGGGACCTTTCAAATTGGCTAGCCAGCACAGAGCATGGTGATCGCTCACAACCTTGAATGGTTGTCCGTACAGGTAGGGGCGAAATTTCGACGTGGCCGAAATAACGGCGAGACATTCTTTCTCGGTGGTCGAATGGTTGGCCTCGGCTTTCGACAGTGAACGGCTAGCGTAAGCGATAACTTTCTCCTGTCTTCCATTTTTCTGAACGAGGACCGCTCCTAAGCCCGCACTACTTGCATCGGTATGGATTTCAGTTTCGGTGTTTTCATCAAAGTGCCCGAGCACAGCACGGGACTGTAAGCGGCTCTTCAGCTCTTTGAAAGCTTCCTTTTGCGGCCTTTCCCATTTAAAAGGCACGTCAGCCTTGGTAAGTTGGGTCAAAGGTTCAGCGATGCGCGAAAAGTCCTTGACGAATCGCCGGTAATAAGCGCAAAATCCAAGGAATCTGCGTATAGCTTTCTTGTCATTAGGCTGTGGAAACTCTGTGATAGCAGCCGTCTTCTGAGGGTCTGGGCGAACTCCATCCTTGCTTACGACGTGACCAAGGAACAGCAGCTCCTCGTAGGCAAAGTGGCACTTCTCTGGCTTCAGTGTTAGTCCTGAAGACTTGATTGTTTCCAGCACTATCTGAAGCCTTCTGAGATGGCCTTCAAAGCTTGAGGAGAAGACAACAACGTCATCTAAGTAGACTAGACAAATTTGCCACTTCAAGCCTGCGAGCACCGTATCCATTACTCGCTGGAACGTCGCTGGGGCAGAGCAGAGGACGAATGGCATCACCTTGAACTCGAAGAGTCCGTCTGGTGTGATAAACGCAGTCTTCTCGCGATCTCTTTCGTCGACTTCAATTTGCCAGTAGCCGCTCTTCAGGTCCATCGATGAGAAGTATTTAGCGTTGCATAGCCAATCCAATGTGTCGTCGATGCGGGGGAGGGGGTAGACATCCTTCTTCGTAATGCTGTTCAGGCGGCGGTAATCGACGCAGAAGCGAAGGGTGCCGTCTTTCTTTTTCACTAGGACAACTGGTGCTGCCCAGGGGCTTCTTGATGGCTGGATGACGTCGTCACGTAGCATTTCCTCTACTTGCTTGCGGATAGCTTGGCGTTCTATCGGCGACACGCGGTAGGGGCTCTGCCGCAGTGGTTGGGCGTGTTCGTCTGTTACAATGCGGTGCTTGGCAAGCCGGGTTTGTCGCACATTAGATGCTGATGAAAAGCAATCGCTGTACCTTTGAAGAAGACTGAGTATTTGGTCTTGTCTGCTCCGGGGTAATGCCGGGTTGATGTTGAACGTGGGTGGATGGCCTTGGTCAGATGGTTCTGCGGGTTGGTCGGGGAGGGCAAATATGTCTCTGATGTCTGGCAGCTCGTCGAGAAAGGCAATCGTCGTACCTTTGTTCAGATGCCGGTATTCTTTGGTGAAGTTGGTTAGCAGTACCTGGGCTTGGCCATTTCGGATTTCAGCGACTCCCCTTGCGACGCCCAATCCTCAATCCAGGAGTAACTGGGTGTTCCCCTCGACGACGCCTTCGGCATTTTCGATGTCTCCAGTACCTATGCAGGCGAGGACACTTGATCGGGGCGGCACGCTCAATGCTTCGTCGAGGACGTTTAAGGCAACGTTATGAGTCGCGCTCGTCGCAACAGGTATGGCTTTGTCCGTGGAAAGCTTGATCGGCTTAGATCGAAGGTCGATGATCGCTCGATGTTCATTCAGGAAGTCCATTCCCAAAATCACGTCTCGCGAGCATTGCTGTAGGATCAGGAAGGTTGTCGCATAGGTTCTCCCATTTACAGTAACTCTCGCGGTGCAGCGTCCTGGCGGCGTAATCAGGTTACCACCTGCGGTGCGGATCAGCGGGCCATCCCAAGTTGTTGTTACCTTCCTGAGCCGGACAGCGAGTGGCCCGCTCATGACAGATTAGTCAGCTCCCGTGTCGACCAAGGCAGTAACCGAGTGACCGTCGACCGTAACTTCAAGGTCACTTGTTCGCGTTCTCGTATTGTACGTTGTCTTCGGTGTCTTATCTCGGCTTCGTCGAGTAGTGAGGCTGCGGTGGGCGTACTCCGATGTTACTTCACTGGGCAGCGGTAAAAGCTTAAAGTCTGGCCGCGTCGTCGTCAGTGTTGTCGTCGTCGGTGTTGTTGTCGTCGGTGTTGTTGTCGTCGGTGTTGTTGTCGTCGGTGTTGTTGTCGTCGGTGTTGTTGTCGTCGGTGTTGTTGTCGTCGGTGTTGTTGTCGTCGGTGTTGTCGTCGTAGTTGAGGCATGGTCTTGAGTACTCGTCGATGGAGGATCTTTATCATTGCGCTTAGAAGCAACCTCACCTCCAGAGGCTGCTTTACTTAGTTTAACCTTCGGGGGCTGGGGTAACGTCCACGCACGGCGTAGCCTCGGCTAGGAGATACAAAGCGCGGAGACGAAGGCGACGAGGAACGTGATAGGCGGTTGGGCGGTGAGCATTCCTCCCGACGCAAAAACTCCTCGATTTCGGCTGGTCGCTGGCCGGGTCGGGGTCGTGGAGCGTCGTAAGAGAACCCTCGGATGCCCAGTCTTCTGTATGGGCAGTGCCGGAGGACGTGACCGGCTTCGCCACAGTGGAAGCATAGTGGGCGGCGCTGGTCGGGAGTTCTCCACTCGTCTCACTTCCTCGGCTGCGCGCGTCGCTCGTAGGACGGGCGGGTTGGGGCGAGTGGGCGGCGGTCCAACGCAGCTGACTGAGGGCGATAGGGGCTTGGGTCCCGTCGTCGAGGTGCAGGACGGCGCACAGGTGCGGCGTAAGTCATGGCTGGGGGCTGCTGAGGCTGCATGGGTGTCGATGTCACACTCAAGGCCTGTTGAACCTCGACCCGGATGACGTCAGTGAGCGATGAAGGTTGCGGCTGCGTTCCCGTTGGCAGCAATCGTCGGAGCTCCACTCGCACAACTTGACGTATAACCTCCCGCAGGTCATTGCTGTTAGTGGTGTCCAGGCAGCTTGCTGAGAAAACGCGCTGCTGGCGGTCATACTGGCGGGCTCGGGCATCAAGAGTTTTTTTCCATCGTGGATGCCTCTTCTACAAATTCCGCGACAGTTTTCGGTGGGTTGCGGACGAGGCCGGCAAAGAGCTGCTCTTTAACTCCTCGCATGAGCAGCTTTACTTTTTCTTCTTCCTTCATGTTCGCGTCGGTACGCCGGAAGAGACGCTTCATTTCCTCAGTGTACACAGCAACGGTCTCGCTTGGGTGTTGTATGCGAGACTGTAGCAGCTGCTGGGCTCTCTCCTTTCGCACGACGTTCGTGAAGGTCTTTAGAAGCTGCTCCTTGAAGGTTTCCCAGTTCGTGAGGTTAGCTTCCTCATTCTCAAACCAGACTTTTGCTGGTCCCTCCAAGGCGAAGAACTCGTACCTAAGTTTCGTGGCATCGTCCCAGTTGTTGAAGATAGCCACACGGTCGAACTGCTCCAGCCATTCTTCGGGGTCGGCGCCAGGCGAAGCGTCGAAGGTTGGTGGCACCCGGGGCTGCTGAAGAATGATTGGAGTCATCGTCTGGGGCAAGCTCATGGTAGACGTTGCTGCTGGCTTTCGCTTCCGGGTAGGGTCCGGCAGAATCCCGAACTCAGGTGCGTCTCCTAGCAGACGTGGGCTTGCGCGGTGGACTGGACTCGGGTCCTGCGGTAAATGTCTGAGAGGGCTGGCGCCACGACTTGTAGGGGGTGTCCAGAACATGGGAGGCTACCCAGCACCTCCACCAGATGTCACGTTGTAGTGACGGCAGTCCAGCAGTCAGGAAAACAGCAACATGCCTTGCAAACGAAGCTCTTTATTTGGGCTGACTTGCGCCCGCAAAAGAACTGAATCACTCGGCGGCGGCGTAAGCAACAAACGTGCTCGTCAGTCGTCGAACTACGAATGTCCGCCGCTCGCGGCATCGCTCAATTTAAAGGCTGCTCAATTTAAAGGAAACTTTCAGATAACAGGACAAGATCATCTACAGTAATCTAGAAAAACCTAGATGCAGCCTTTCATGGCTGCGATCAATCGAGATTAGTCTGGTCGCTTCTCGCGTCACGAACAAAAGTGATAACAACCCTTTCCTGCAGCCTTGAGCGTGAACGAACAAACACTACAATGATACGTGGCACTATTCTTCTTCATTCCCGCAGGCCCGATCGGTCCCCGTTCTCCTGTAGGCTCCGCGGGAAACCGGGAGACTTTCTTAACGTCCTCCGCACATACTTCCCACAGCCTCGAGCGAGTCGGCAACAGCATAACGCGAGATACTTCCCCCGACCTCACGCTCGTCCGCAATGCCCGCAACTATGAGTGGCTCAATACGGGAGAGACCCTAGGCAGCGATCACTACGTGCTGCAGACTGCCTTCGAAAGCAACAAGCGCAGCAAACCACGAGGGTAAGCCAGAATTACAGACTGGGAGACATTCAGGAAGGAGACCAAACTAGCTACATCAGAACAAATAACCACCTGCGAAGATTGGGCGGCTTCCATTCTCGAGCTTAAAGAAAAGCTCACAAAGTCGCTCGCCCCCACGGAGGACCACCCAGCTGTTGACAGCCGCCTCCTACACCTTTGGGAAGCAAGACGTAGTCTTATAAAACGGTGGAAAAAACAGACACAATCGGAAACTAAGACTTCGAATAGCCAACCTTACTATTCAAGCAGACCAATACGCATGGGACCTCGCTCGCACCAATTGGCTAACGAAGTGCGAATCCCTAAAAGGGCGCCTAGACACCAAGGCTACATGGAACCTCCTGCGATGCCTAACTGACCCGCCAAAAGCGAAGAGTGAACAACACAGAAATTTGCATCCAGCCCTACACAGCTTTCAAGGCACAGATCACCAACTCGTGGATGAACTCACGCGTCGCTGTATGTGCACCGCGAGATATCCACAACCCTACAATAAGGAGTACCGTGGGGAACCGAACGAAGACCTAGATAGAGACTTCATTTTAGAGGAAATCATTGCAGCCCTAGCAGATATGCGCCGAGGCACAGCCCTGGCACAAGACAAATTTACCTTCGGACTTCCGGCCAACCTCGGCACGGAGGCTCTGCAGCAACTCACGGATTACATAAAGGAATGTTGGCGTAATGGAACCATTCCACAAGCATGGCAAACAGCCAATATACAATTTATCCCCAAACCCGGCGAGAAAATCAGCATCGAAAACCTGCGCCCCATATCCCTCACGTCGTGCGCAGGCAAACTCATGGAAAAGGCAGTCCACGCGCGTCTCTCCAATTATCTTGAGGACAATGAGCTACTGCCACAAACGATGTTTGGATTCAGGGCACACTTGTCCACCCATGATGTGCTTCTGCAACTCAAACGCGAAGTCATTAATCCCGCACGCAGAAACAGTGACCGAGCGCTTCTAACTCTCGACCTCACAGGAGCGTTTGACAACGTCAAGCACTCCACCATCCTAAAGAACCCCCACAGCACGAAGTGTGGCCAGCGAGTTTACTCATACATCTGCGATTTCCTTATAGACAGAACCGTAAACATCAGCACCGGCACAAAACAAACAACGCAAGTGAAGACGGGCACGAGAGGCACTCCGCAAGCGGCAGTACTATTCCCACTTCTCTTCAACATTGCACTCCTAAATCTCCCACCCGTTCTCATTCAGGTTCAGGGCATACGCCACGCCCTGTACGCTGATGATATAACCATCTGGACAACCACGGGAAGTACGGGAATGATTGAAGAACAACTACAAACAGCGGCAACAGTAGTTCAAAATTATGCACGGGCGTGTGGACTAACCTGCTCTCCCCAAAAGTCTGAACTCGTAGTCTTCTGTCAACGCAATAATCAGGACACCATCAACATCCGCATTGACAACTCGTCCATCAAGGAAGTCCAGACACTCAAGATACTAGGTTTGTACATAAATAACAATGGCAACAACCTCCTCACCCTCCAGAAACTACGGCTCGTGAGCGAGCAAGTCGCCAGGATGATCGCTAGGATAACAATGCGGAAATCGGGGATGCGAGAAGAAGATACCCTGCGACTGGTGCAGCCTTTCGTCGTAAGCCGCGTCGTCTACGCAGAACCCTACCTCCGCCTCAAGAAGCGTGACAACAGGAACCTAGACGTCATAATCAGAACAGCCTACTAGAAGGCACTGGGCCTCCCTCTTCCGACATCGACGGACCGGCTCTTACGACTGGGAGTGCACAACACGATAGACGAGCTAATAGAGGCACACCTCACTGCGCAGGTAGTACCTCTTTCCACTAGTCGGACTGGCCGACAAGTCCTCACTGATTTAAACATCAATTGCCCCTGATAGCTAGACTCTAAAAACGACATTCCAGCCTCATGGAGAGGACAATTCAAGGCAGCTCCACTACCCGAGAATATGCACCCCGATTTTCACCAGTCCAGACGACAAGCACGAGCCGAAGCTATGAAAAGGCACTACGGCGAGCGCGAGGGCGTGTTCTATGTTGATGCTGCGGGTCCCCAGCAGGGAATGACGGCCGTCGCGGTAGTGCACCAAAACAAAACAATGGACGGACTTGTACTGGCTAGCCAGAACATACTGGCTGCGGAAGAAGTGGCGATTGCTTTAGCTGCAACACACGCTAGCTCGGAATATATTCTTACAGATTCACAAACAGCGTATCGTAATTACCTCAGGGGCAGGATCGCACCACTAGTAGCTAAAATCCTGCAAGAGAGCTACACCCGTGGCTGCCAACCCACACACAAACACTTAATATGGGTACCAGGTCACCAGGGCATCCTAGGGAACGAGAGCGCACATGCCTCAGCCCGAGCATTTCTCCCCCGGGCACCCATTGCGGATGCCGTGGAACCTCCTACCCCACTACTAACTTACGACATACTTCAACACTTAAGATTATCCCGTCGGGTACACCATCCGCCGGCTAAGACACTGGACAAAGGGGAGGAACTACACCTCCGAAAGCTACAGACCAGCACTTACAACAACCCACGAAGACTACACGCAATGGACCCGGAGTCATTTGACTCACATTGCAAATTCTGCGGGGAGAAGGCGGAACTGTTCCATATGGTATGGGCCTGCCAACGAAATCAGGCGGTCACTGTCAATAACCAGCCAACGCAGGAGGGGTGGGAGGCAGCTCTGACCAGCTCGGAAAAAACGAGTCAAAAAGAACTCATTGAAAGAGCGCGGACAGCAGCCTACGCCAATGGGGTTCCGGACTGAGAGCTCCAACCGCCGCTACAACATCCGAAACAGCTTCATTAAAATATTTTCACCAACCAACCCCTACCACGGCGGAGTCATAATGGGAGACTCTCCTGGCCTGCTCCGCTGCTGCAGACCAGCGCCGGAAAATTAACGACGACCTGAAGCGGATACCCCTCGAAGGACTGTCCTTTGCCTTCTAAGGGCAGCCCCCCAACCCTTACAAAAAAAGTTTTAGACAGTCTATAGAGTGTCTATAGACTTCTGTCTATAAAGTCTATAGACTGTCTATAGACAAAAGTCTATAGGCAATACAAATGCCATAGACACTCTATAGAAAATCTACAGATTTATAGCCATACACTTTCAGTAGACTTTTTTCTATATACGGTCTATAGACTATGAATAGACAAAAAGCAATATCTATAAGAAATCAACAGAGTCAATAAGAAGTCTATAGACTGTCTACAGACCATTTTTATTAGGGAAGGGTTGCCTCATGGCATGTAAGGGGGGGGGAGCAGGGTTTGCCACCCTCTTCATTGCTTGGCAATAAATGTTTTCATCATCACCAGAAGCAAACGAGGAGATAAAGGGGAGGGAAAAAGAGTTTAAGGTAGAGTTTCAAAGCTATAGTGATCCCTATCGAATTTCGTAACGAATTACACTAGAACGATCCTCTTTGTTGCCCATCAATTCGGGGACGTCGAGGAGCGCAATAAAACTTGATTTTTGTTAGGTAGTAGTGCAGTAAATACTGAGACGCAATTCTGTTTGATAGAGAGAATAACCTTTATTAATAAAAAATAATTGCGTGGAAGGTTCCTTCAGGTCCGGGAAACCATTGACGAATCCGGCCCTCCTGGCGTGACCGATCGGCTGGTGCTGAAGGGGGAGATCTGGGTGAGCCAGCTTCACCTCCCACTGCTCATGGCTGAGTTCCTAAACACTGTACGCTTTACGCTGGTCGGGGCTACTACAAACCAAGTGCAGGATGTCTGAAATCCCTCCGCAGGCCGGGCATGCCTTTGTTGGGCATTGCGCGGGCCAAATCTTATTGTGTCGGGCTAAGTTTGGTAGTGTGAAGGGCTTGCATGTTTCGCCATAGAGTGGCATCCTGACAAGTGAGGTCTTTGTGGGGAGCTGCGCATTTCCTGCGACTAAGTCGGTGGTACTTTATGATTTCGCCGTATGTTAGTGGAGACGAAGGTTCGGAGGTGTACGATGACGGGGCTCGGAATGTATGACCTCAAGTTAACCTGTCAGCCGCCTCATCGCCCTCTATGCGTTCGTGGGCTGGGATCCACAGAATACTGTGACAGGTGTGTGTACCGGGAGTGCGGTTCCTTATGATGTGGGCGGCCGCTTGGCAGAGTTCTCCATTGTGGTACGCCTTTCAAGCTTGCTGCGAGTCACTCATGATTGTGGACATTTGCTCGGTGGTGCGAGCGTGCTTGATGGGAAGCGCCATTGCGACTTCCTCCTCGACCGCTATGGTGTTTCGGCTTCTGGACCGTCACGCTGGCTATCTCCTCCCCGAGGTTGGTTGTGACGGTTGCTGCCGCAGCCGCCCGACCTTGGTTGCGGCTGGCGTCCGTTAAAGAATGCTTGCTTTGCGAAGTATGACTTTATGTTTGCATGGCTCGGGTCTTTCGTCGAGCACCGTGGTGTATAGGGTCCATATTGCTTGGAACTGGGAGGACGTGATACTCTCCGCGGGCGGCCAGGGGTAGCCTGGTTCATGGTGTGTGAACGTTTTCTGCGTGTGATTGGCGTCCCAGCCGCTGGAGAGTCCTGATGCTTGTGCAGCTGAGGCACAGGCGGCGTTCCTGCGTCGTTATGAGTGCTTCCTTGTGCTCGCATAGGTACCGAAGATGCCCATGGCAAGGATATGAGATTGCTTAGCGCATATTTCGGAAGGTCGAGTGCGATTTTATAGGCTGTGCAGGTTTTGGTTTCTATTTTGGGAGCCCTCATCCCCCCCCCCCCCCATGGTGCAAAATTGAGGGCTCCCATGGATCTATGAAAGTTAAGTATACAATGACCTTCTGCATATGTCAAAAATCACCCATTACGCTCTAGTACCATACCCTTAAAGCGGAGCTTAAGTGTCCCCTGCAGTTTTTTGTTTGTTTGCTCTGCTGCTGAGCAGAAGTGCGCATGCTCATCGTTGCTTGAGGAAAGTTCCTTTCAATGCGCATCAGTTGCAGGTTTTCACCTCTTCCCCTACTGTCCTGCAGCGCAGTTTTTTGTGCATGGAAACTTTGCCAATTAGCCCCCGAATGTCACTTTAAGAAAGCTGTTTGTTTGTTTGTGTGGTCAAACGTCCCAAAGCGACTCATGCTATGAGGGACGCCGTAGTGAAGGGCTCTAGATAATTTCAATCACCTGGGGTTCTTCAACATGCACTGACATCGCACAGTACACGGGCCTCTAGAATTTCGCCTCCATCGAAATTCGTCCACCGCGGTCGGGATCGAATCCGCGTTTTTCTGGTCAGCAGTCGAGCGCCATAACCAGTGAGTCACCACGGTGATAATTTAAGAAAGGAACTAGATAGTGGGGATTGCAGCAAGTGCACGGCGACGGTGGTTGTTACGTTAAAAACATCCACCCTCTCAACCGCACTCAATTTACAGACGAATGTACTTTCGGCATGTGGCGCCTAAAACACCGAAAGCAA
This sequence comes from Amblyomma mixtum, assembly GCF_055824585.1. Taxonomy (NCBI): domain Eukaryota; kingdom Metazoa; phylum Arthropoda; class Arachnida; order Ixodida; family Ixodidae; genus Amblyomma; species Amblyomma mixtum. The sequence continues at coordinate 171,648,057 of NC_143013.1, read as the reverse complement.
TCTCGAACACCCTCGAAAATTACGCGCGTGACCATGACAGTTCCAGAGCAATCTTGTCGCATTTCGCGTAGGAAGCAAGATGATCGCGTAGGAAGCAAAGTGAAAAAAAAAAAAGCAAACTGATCAGAACAAAAAAAAAATTGCAGGGCAATACACCAGTTGTGAATTCCGTACTGTTTAACGAATTGCAAATGCACTTAGACATGCACTTAGACAGGAATGCACTGTGTTACCTGCGTGCAGTGCATTTGGAGAACGACTCAGTGGCTTTGCGATTGGAAGAGAGATTTGCGAATTGATTAAAATGAATTCCTTAACTCGACACATTTCTATTTATAGAATCCTCTTCTACAGATGGCACGTTACAACAAGATGCATGCTCACATACATATAGAGAGCAGCAAACACGAAGTAGTCGTGCTTTATTTTTATTATTGTATACTTACATAACAGCAGTTGTCGCGGCGCTTAGAAAAATCGGAGGCAAAGAAATTCCGCGCTTGCTTTCGTTTGGAAGTTGCTTGAGGTGGGCGCATAGTATAATCGTGAGTGCACTTGTCCAGAGAGCTCTCGAGCTGTGTGCTGTGGAACAAATAAAGATATAACTTGACTTAGCTGCCTTATTATTGGTAAAGTGCGACTGGCAGAGCTATTGGCATATATAGGCCTTCACTCCAATCATTTTGTTATAGCCTGAACGGTCCGAAGGCATTACGCAAGGCGGATTCAGAAACAATGCATAAGAACATGCGTACACTAGTTGAAGAAAAAAAAAACAAGGCCAGCGGTTTAAGCAGAGTATCTGCTTTAAAATTGCTCTTTCTTTTTGCTGCTGGACGGCGTTCTAGAGCTGTAGACCGCAGTGCTCACGACTGTAGACGTCCAAGAAGAGCTTTCATTTATGGTATTTGATGAACAAGCCCTACGGTACATGAATAAAAATAAAGGAAAAGATTTAACACAGCGCTGCCGTAACAAACTCCTAACACATTCTTTTCCTTTCTTTTCCCTGTACCCCTGACCTGTTTCTCCATCAGTTCCATTTAAGACTAGTTGGCTCTTGCACACACACAAAAAAAGAAAAAAAAACGCACTTTTGCGCTGTTCAGATTCGCACTCACTCGGTATGCGTTCAATATGTAGTTGAAATGGAACGCGTGGTTTTTAACTATAAAATATAGATTTTAGGTTAGCCAAGGTCTATTGTACATTTAAGGAGCCGTGAAATCATGAATCTATGCTGGGGTGCCGGTAAAAAGAGCTGTGTTCTATCACTCTACACGCATTTGTCAGAGAGCCAAACAGTGCGCATTTTGCCGCCATCAGATAGAAGGTGTAAAGCGAATGTAAACTGCGAGAGGGAAAACTAAAGACGGTACTTAATTTTACCGGATATGTTAGCGGATGTTCCTTGCGAGTATGTTTTTGCAGGCTAGTTGGTGCTTAAGCATTCTGGGTTTTTTTGCGCAAAAGACACGACGCAAAAGAAACGAGGTAGACAGGACAAGCGCTTACCTGGACTTTTCGCTGCTGAAAGATCCACTTAATGGTGTCGACGTCGAGAATTTAGCACAGCGGGGGTGATGAGGTTTGCGTGGTTGTTGGGATGACGTAAGTGGCGCACCATGACAGAGGGCAATGACTTTCCGCGTGGCACAGATTGGTTCATCGACGTGCCTCTGTGTCCGAAGATTTATCATGTAAAGCTCATTGGCGTCAACTTGTCAAGTGATACCTGGCTACGCGCATATGCGCTGGACTGCTGTAAAACGGTTTCAAGAGAGCTGTTCATATAGACTTATGGATTGTCGTCAGGCTGGGAACGCTTGCTGCTACGAGCAAAAAGTGCCTGCACGCCCGGCGTGGGAAGATTACTGAGCTGCAACTTGCAATAAAGCCGGTTTCCAGGCTGCCTACGTACGTAGGTTGACGCAGAAACATATTCGCAACATTTCCTAGGCAACAGAGAAGTGCGCATGTCAGAGACAAGCTACAGACGCAGCCAATCGAGAAGTTTCAGATAGCCTTTCTGCTTTGACTACACGAGTGCAGGTCACAGGAAGCTTCATTCTTTGGCGAGCCCTCAGCCTGTTAACTTATCTAGCTGCAAGCGCATGCTGTTAGGTGCTGTCATTATCTAGAAATTGCGCCACGTGACTTGCTTCAGCGGAGAGCGCGATGCTGGAGAAAGATATCGCACTTTAATTCGCTTATGAAGGCTTAGATACTGCTCGTTATTTTCAAGGTTGCCATGACTCACCAATACTTGCGAGGTCTCTGTAGCCTCGTATACATGGAGCCCGACGTTGCGGGTCGGGTCGGGGTGCGCCAGATGTCGGGTTGACCAGCCCGACCCTCCCGCGTTTACATGAACCGGTTTTCTGTCAGGTAGAGATCGTCGCTACCCCTAGCGTCGAACAAGCAAACCACACGCATGCTAGAGGAGGAGGAACGCCCAGACGAAAAGTTCCCTTTCCCAACTGCTGTTCTTTCAGAAGAGTTGAAATCTGGGTTAGTTGGTACATTATACTTAAGAAAAACCAGCCAAAAAGACGGGGACAAAGGAGAGACGAGGCACACACAACGACTGGACTATCAACTGTGCTTTATTGAAATAACAGCCAGTCTCCAAGAAAACCCAACAGAGCATGCGCAGCTCAACGGCACCGCAGAACCAGCACAAAAAACAACAACAGCGATCTCGTAAGATAGTCAAACTGCGGTGTCAACGGGACAAGTAACCCGTTCGCCCGTTCACGTCCGCACTCTCTTCGAGGCCGGCAGCGGCTCGCTTTGATTTCCAATGGGTGTCTCCGCTGCCGGAAAAAATATCTCCCAGCACGGCCGGTCTCGACGCGCGCGCTTTCTCGCTCTCTTCTTACGGCCTCAGCAGGCGCCGAGAGAACAAAGTATGACGAGCACCACTATAAAAAGCCGGGGTTTCTAGTGATTTCGGCGTTTTTTTTTGAAAAGGCGGTCAAGTGTCTCCCACGATCCAAATTGTCGAAGTCTTGTAACTGATCGTTGAACCACATCTAGAAGATTCACCCGTCCTATGCTGCCCGGAAGGGGTTGACAGAAGCCACACCAAATGCTTAACACACCTCATTTCTGAGAAGTGTCTCCGAATTGTTCTTGTCAACTACATAAAGACAAGCCAAAATGACAAGCCGTCTGGTTTCGTCCACAAGCCAACGCGAAAGCATTTAAGGCTGTAACTGACATCCCTTGAACTGTGAGCCGCACGACAATGTTGTATAGGTCATTACAAGCAGCGCCTGTTATGTTTTCAGTCCCTCTAAGTATGTGAAACGATATCGGAGTTCCAAAGAGCAAAGGATCTTTCTGATCTGGTGTGTTTCACGCAGTGAGAACAGATGGCACAGATACTTCGAATGTTATCAAACGGCAAGACCTATTATTTTGTTCATACATTTCCAAGTATCGACAGAGACTGTGCCAGCCCTGAAGATGAAAATAAATGTTTTCCTAACGGTGGCTTCGCCCCGTAATATCTTGCCTCACTTTTATTCCTGTTAGTCACAAATGATACAGCCCTATTCGCTAATACTATGCGCCATCATTGCATGCCGACTTCAATGTCTTGAGATCCATCTACTAGTTCCCTGCTTTGCGTGCCGATAGCATTGGCTGCATAAGATATGGTTGTCAAGTTCTTGTTCAGTACTCGGAGCAGCCGTTCAGCAATATGTGCAAAGTAACCGAACCAGCCCCTGGAGAGTTGCGGCGATAGGTAGCAACTGCCCCTCATGCACAGGCCGTAAGAAAGAGCGCGCGAGCCGTGTGCTCCGAGTTCCTGCACAGCGCCAGCCAGACCGGAGAGGAGGCAAGTGAGGAAGCAGGAGAGGAGGCGCTAAGCCGATGCGGCCGCGTATACATGCTCCTTCCAATCGGGTCGGGCGGAGCCAACCCACCCCCTGCAGCCGGGCTGGTCCAGCTCGAGTCGACGGTCCCTTTGCTCGACCCCCTAGCGTATACATGAGCCCGACAAGCGGTTCTCGGCCCGACAGCCTGCTTAATCCGACTTTTGTCGCGCTCATATAAACGCCCAGTGTGTTGCATGACTGCATGACACTGCTCAGTGCGAATGCCCGCCATCTTACAACCACGAAACATTCGCCATTTCCACACCTTCTAAAAACGCTCGAAAGACCGAGAGAGTAAAGAACGACATTTTTTTTTCTCTTTTGGAACCCAACCACGCTAACGCGGGGCATCGAAGTTCTTTAGCTTGAGAGTATGGGCTCTAGTCAGTTTTTTTCTTGTACCTGCCTGTTGCACTTGGTCTGCGCACGGCAGCTACCTGAGCGCAGTGATGACGTTACACGGTTCCTTCTGTTTCATAAGCAACAAATCGATGTATTTTAGGCTCATATTCTTTGCATACCCAGAAATTGCGGACACGCTCATTTTTTGTAACAGGAACGTATTTATGAATGCAACTTTTTCGCATATCGTAAGATTGCACCACGACAATTAATATAACCGTTGATCCCTCGTCGGGCTGCTCGTGGTTTCCTGGCATTTACTGTAAAATGCACACCATTGATTTCCTATAGTGTTCTTAACCATACGGTTCGAGCGCAGGAAAAACTTTGAAAATAATAGGTCGCTACGCATCGGAGTGAGACCATTCCCATCAGTGTGCTCATAACAGTAACTTGCTGCCTTACATTGAATAGTTATGTCCAAGAAAGCTTCCAGGTGCACTAAAGAGGAATCTGAACTCGTATTTTTACCGCGGGAACTCGATTTACACGTTCCGAGCATTCTTAGAAAGTACGAATTATTGTCCTGTGCGGCTGATTTCCTTTATTTAAATCTGATTAAACGTCCCGGTGCCTGCTTTTTTTTTTTTGAACTCACCGCTGACGGTAAGAGGAGTCAACCAACCTTTCATCCAGTCCAGTGGCGGCTTGCCGCGCTGCCAACGGCGAGTGATGCGTCGTGATCGGCGAAAGCAAAGATTTCGCACGCATTTTTATTACCGTGGGCCTAATTTGCAGCTATGTTGTCTCTGATGGGATCTATTTATTCACGAAAGCCTAAAAAAATAAAAATAAAAGCGAGAGTGAAGCCGCCTCGCGACTGCTTGAAAGGCACTCCATGCGTTAGTTGACTCCTCGTACCTTCAGCGGCGAGTTCAAAAAAAGGCAAGAGCTGGATCATTTAATGCGATTTAGATTAGGGAAATCGGCCGCAAAGGAAACTAATTCGAAGCTTCTAAGAATGCTCAGAACATTTAGACCAAGCTCCAGCGGTAAAAAGACGAGTTCATAATCCTCTTTAGTGCACCTCTAAATTGAGTATTTCGCGCGAGCATTGGTCAGTAGTTGTGATTACGCTGACCACATTGTTAATCCTGAATCGATATTGTTCTTCTAAGTAAGGTCGTATCAATTTTGAGCGGCGAAACTAACAGAGTTCTTTTTCTTTTTCTTGCCACCATGATTCTGTGCCCCTTAATATCGGCTACATTCTACCGCAAGAGACCAAACGGACAGTACTATGAAGCTGTGAGCTTAGCGAAGGAAGTTCGTGGAATGAAAGGGAAAAGCGCAGCGAAGAAGGGAAGAAGCAGAAGGAAGCTGGAAAAACAGTAATGTTTTGAAACTGAGGGAATCTGTCTGAAAATATGAGATATGATTTTCATTCTGCTCAAGGCTGAGGCAGTTCGATCCCACAGAGGTTGGGCCGTCGCTACCGGTGACGTTGTTCTGGGTCGCAACATCTGCTTCTGCGAAAGACGATAAAGGGGTCACTGTAAGCCCCGCTAGCCCTTCGTGCGGTCGCGCGGCTAGACAGCCACTTTGTGAGTGCCGCCCTTTATTACGTCCAGTTAGCTTTCCTGCTATGCAGAAAAAATACGCCTCATCTGCTTCTTTCCTTACTTCACTCGTGAATGAGGCTTTGCACTTAGTATGGGACAGTATCATTTGTCGTCAACTTGGAAATAGCGTTTATTAGTACGGGTAGGGAAAGCGAACCAACTTGCGCATACACTCACGAAACGTTGAGTACAACTGCTACGCAAATATTTTCCCCCCACCTTCACCACAGAAGCCTCCGCATTCTACCGAGCCTGTCTTGGTCAATTAATTCACCGCGTTGCGCATCTTCCTAGTCTTTAAAACTCAGCCGGATAAAATGGATAACTTGTCGCCGTATATCTACTTGAGCATGTATGCGTGGCCGAGCTTAGTGTACGCTTGCAAAGGCATTGGTGAGCTTGACGTGGATAGTCATCCAGTATGCTTTGGAGAGCCGACTCAGTTAACATTTTAATCAATCAAAAAACTTTGGACTCAATATTGAATGAAAATCTGACATCATGTATATATGCTGAGAACGTCCCCTTTGAAGCAGTGACGGAAGTATCCTCGTGTCTCAGCCATTTTTTGCTCCTTTTCTTAAATATTAATTGCAATCTTAAAATTACCATTTGAAAGGCACCCTTTTCAAATACGGATTCGAATCACTTCTAGGCAATACAGACTTTAAATTATAAAACCCGTCATTACGGCACCACTGCACTTGCTTTTAAGGCACATATACACCAACCGTATTTTATTTCCGCTGGCCGTGGATGCGCCCTTATTACTTTCGTTACATCTGGACGCTAGGGCTTCAGATATAGCGACGGTGCAAGCATCGGCATAAGGATAGATACTGTTACATTCCAACAAAATATTCTCAACTGTCTGTCCAGCTTTACCACACACTACTCATGAATCACCTTATGCACACTTATTTTTGAGCTGCGCGTTCTAACTTACCCTAATTTCACCTCGAATAAAGGCGCACTTCTATTAAAAGCGTCCTATTGCGATTATTGTCTTTTCCTTTTTACCTCTTTTATACACGCAGAGCTTAAAGTCTGGCTCTATTGAGGGGGGGTGGGGGGGGGGGGGTGGTGAGGCGGGGTCTCCAGCGATTCGAGCAAAGGTTGAGAGAGAAAAATTAGAGGGGACACATAAGCTCCACCCTTATAGGGTATGACACAATAGCGTTTGTGGGTTGATGACCATATCATATATGCAGAATTGGTCATTCTCAAATTTGCATTCATAGATCCCTGGGAGCCCTCATGCCACTGCTGGCGCACTGGTGCAGCGGTGAGGCGATGCAGGTCGGAGCACCTGCGATGGCAAGTGATACAACCTGTCCCGACCAATGATTAATTTAACTGCCACTTACTACGGTGGCCAGTTGGCTCACAGTCCGGTGGGTAGGGTGTGATGACGCCACCAGGTCACGAGACCTGGATGGATCACCTGGGTTGCGTCTCCGGGGATTTTTCTCTCACAAGGCCAGCGACGCTAGATTTCCTGGAAGACAGGAGTCTTCGCGTTAAAAAAGAGTGAAAAGGAAGAAAGCTGCTGGCGGCATGCTCTACATATCATTTTATACAAAGCGGAGAAATCGTATTAAAGGTCGCTGTTTGCTCAATTTATGACACAGATCTGAAACAAGCGATGCCCACTCTCTGCCAGTGTGCTCATTGTTGTTGTGCGGCCTTGTAGCTGTAAGGCCAGCTCTGCGCTGACTTGCGGTGAGAGGGCCCCGTTTTCCTCTTTTCTTAAAAGCCTTTGTGTAGTGCTGCTGAATTTTTATTTTTTATCCGCCTTGTGCTTTTGAAAACATGTTAATGATTTGTACTAAAAATCAAAGCGAAATTTTCAAAAAGATAAAGAAGAAATGTTGCAATCACCGCTGACATGAATAAAATTTGAATGCCTGCTTCGCATTCAGTCAGTGCTGACGGAGTCACGAATCCCTTGCCGATACTCGTGCGGTGTCTGAGACCACCCGATACCGCCTGGTTTTAAGCCATTTAGAGGCCCATAATTGGTTTCTTGAACTGTTCCAGTTCTCTCTTTGACCCTGTGTTTACCGTCCTTTAGAACCCAGTTCTTGTTTCTTGCATGTCTACTCGTCAGTTTTGTGCCCCTCTTATAACTGCGAGAATCATTACTTTTTCTGTTCAAATACATAAATATCTTAGCCACACATCGGTGTTCTTTCATCGTTAATAGCGGTTTCTCAAACAACTATGCGCATCCCGCACATGATGATGATATTGTGGCATTGCCCTTTGTAGCGGGCGGGCACAGAATTTGTGTCCTAGCCGAAGAAAAAAAAAGAACGAATAAAAAAAAAAGAACGAAGCACACGCAACCAGAAGTCACAACATATGTGCACCGCGTCTACGTCTGTGTCGGTTCAGTTCGTGGAATAGGGCACCGCCGCGTCATCTGCCACCATCGTTGTAGCCGGGCCTTCGTGATGGACACGGCTTTCGTTGGTGTGCGCCTATTAGCACCGCGCTCTCCCTCCTGTTCTCCACATTGCTGCAATGTCCTATGCCGTCTTTCGGGCAGTAGATGAACTTCGTAGTAAAACAGTCAGCGCACGCGCTCAACAGATAGCGCCACCATGCCTTCGGCTATGAAACCCAAATGAAAGCGGGAAAACTTGAGAGAAATAAGCCCGGAAAACTTGTGCCGCTGACTGTGTGTCTCCTAACACCCATCAAATGGACCCAACACTTTCCGAAGTGAAGGCGGCGCGGTGGCTGAGTGGTTTTTGGTGCTTGGCTGCTGACCCAAAAGACGCGGGTTCGATGCAAGCCGCGTTGGTTACATTTCAATGGAGGCGATATTCTAGAGGCCCGTGTACTGTGCGGTGGCAGTGCACGTTAAAGCACCCCAGGTGGTCGAAATTACCCGGAGCCCTCCACTACTGCGTCCCTCACAATCTGAGTCGCTTCGGGGAGTTAAACCCCCGAGAACAAAATGAAAGAAAAAAATCCTTTCAGAAATGAGTGGCATGAGGCGACTTGCACCTCAGCAACTCATTGGGAACTTGCTATACCGCTTCAATTGCGATCGAATAACCGCATAACCGTAAAGTTACTAACCACAAGTAGTAAATTATGAGAAACAGCGATGGTTTGGGCTGAAATTGATCTTTTTTATGGGGCCTTGAAAATAGCAGGGTTTAGGCCAGAATGCATTTAGACCTAGAAATTTAGAAGCAGTTCCTGTGAGACTCATTGAAAGGAAGCCAGCCCCACGGCACCATTTAATCTTTTTAAACTCACTGGGTCATATCACCGCTCACCTCCCAGCTTTACATCACTCATTGAAATCACTAGTTCATTAAAACACCATACTAATTTTCCAAATACACGAATGAACAATATAAGGGTCATGACATTTTGCGCACTGACTGCATGCTTCAGTGTTTACACTACAATCTTCCGTCCACTTTAAACAAGTGCCGAAACTTAAGCTATTCGACGCCTGTTGAACTAGGAGTTTCTTTTTTTTTTCACATCTGCAACGGAGTGTTTTTCGCTCCTGTCTGTCTTATCAATTTTGTTTGTCGCTTTTCCATTTTCTCACCGAGATGTGTTTTTCATCGTTTCATAGAACGTGCTCAGTTCTCCTAATGTTGAAATGATTATGTAGACCTTTGCTGATATTATATTGTACATTTTGAATTTTTTCTTCAGTGTAAAGGAAACACTTTCATGTTCACTTTTCGTTCTGAGGTCTGGTTTGCGCTACCCCATAAGGGTTACCTGGGTCTCGTCAAGCTGTTTGACTGCACCTTTCAGTCCAGGGGATCCACCAAAATTTGAGGTAAATAATGTTTAGTGTTCAATGTTCAGTATTTTAGTAAAAAGCTAGAGCTTCACACGTGCGCACACACGCAACAAAGAAACGGACAGGAAGCGAGCTTTAGCGCGCGTCCGGTCTGTTCCTCTTTTTTTACGCTGCTCTAGAGATCTCGTCCGGGATGGCCTTCAGTAAGCAGTCCTCAGCACAGCTGGCGGCGCAGCGGGGGTTCGGCGGATGTTGTTGACCTTGCACTTTAAAGGCAGCTTGCAGTGTAGGCTGCTTGGCCCACAGTTTAGTGTAATGCACTGAGTACAGCTTCATTAAAGGCTGCAAATGCACCTTTTGCCTATGTAGGGAGATAATTCGTGATTACCCTCTGTGAGCAGTCCTCAGTCACAGCTGTCATGACGTCAGAGCTAAGTGCGGATAAGTCAGAGCCAAGGGGAAACAGATGGTAATGACCAGTAAAAAAATAAACTTAAAGGACAAAGAGAAGAAATGGAACGAAAAACCATCAATGAAGGAAAAAAATAAACTAAAAATGAGAGGTTATACGAAGAAAATAAAATAAAATAAAAAATAGGAATGAAAAACTAACGACCGAAAGCAAAGCAGAGAGTGGCAGCAGCGAAGATTTTCGCTGGAAATTTCGTGTTAAGCACTAGCTTAGGCGCCACTTTTTTAAGGGAGATGAAGCACCAACTAGCTCGGCTCTCTGCCCTGCCTCGCCATGTTTGTCAGCTCAAGGTGAGGCATAGCAGACTGGCAGTTCACAAGAGGACTATGAACGAGAAACCTGCCGTAGTAGACACACAGTTCAGGTGCCGCATCTGGCAGTGGCATTTAGCCCTAGTAAACGACACGATTAGTGGTGCAGTGGTCACCGAAGCCAGGATGAGTCAAACAGAAGGCCAGTATATGTCAAGGTGTAAGAGAAAACCGAACTTTATACTAGAGTAATGACATTTCTCTAAAGCTGACTGAAATGATTGATCGGTAGATAAAGAACTGCGAAAATTGAATTCCTTGTAGCACTAACTTGAACATCATGGAAATGAGGCCTGAGAGCAGCGGTCAAAGTTCCGACAGATGAAATTTTCGTCGGGGCTAGGCGAAGACAACTCTTTGTTGAAACGTTAATCAGCAGACTAAGGCCTTCTCTTCGCTGATTGAAGGATATCAACATCTATAACAAAATGAAGATGCTTGCCATATAGGCGTAGTGACTCAAAGCCGATGGCAATTTCCCCATGTAGTATAACGCACCATGGAGAAACTGCTATATATCAATTACTTTGTCCTGTCTCTTGAAATGGCCATGACAAAAATGTGTGTAAACAAGCTGTACGCAATATGGCAGCAGGCAGGAGGGTCCATGTTTTGTAACATTGTGTGAGGGGCCCATATATACTAATTTATTATCTTAGCTTGGACTTCAGTTTTAAGCAAGTTACCACGACTTTTTTTTTTCACTTGCGAAGTAGTCACCGGCTTGCCAATGTGACAAGAGAGGAGTTAATGAAATTTCCCACTCGGTTACAAATACATCGCAGACTTCCTATTTCGTTCTAATACTTTACGGGAAAAATATCGGTGGTCGCATGGTTATGGAGTCGTTTTAGGAAGTCAACGTGATGTCAAGCTGTCCTGTCTGATGCCAAAGCCTTGCTGAAATGTCAGTTTCCAGCGGCACGTGCATTGCTGAGGCTTTTTGTATGACAATTACCGCGAAAGACTGCAACAGTAACACGGCGGTGGTTCCGGGGAAAAGTAGAATGCATTTTCTTTGTTTTTTTTTACTACCCCCAACACAACTTGCCAGACTAAGTAGTGTCGTCTGATGTAAAACAGACACTAGGAGTCAAAGGTGATAAATTGATTTTGGGAAATTCTACTTACGAAGCCTCCATCATTGACGATGTGGCTTTGGGACTATATATCCATCAATGTCTACTTTCCAGGACGAAGATTCCGAGTATCGCAGTCTTGCTTTCACCAAAGCCCACCTGAACCGTATTTAATGTTAAGTTAAAGAGCACTGTTGATTATGAATTAGCTAAGATGAGCAACATTTTGACTAGATTCGCCTAACAACCTTACGTTGCAATTAAAAGTAGGGACAGTCTGTCTACATAAGCAGTCACATGTCTTCACTATTATCAGTAGCGAAATACCTGCCTCGGGCAAATGGGCTGCACCCACTGCTCTTTTTTACATAAACAATATCGTAGTACTGATAAACAGCAAGAAATTAATATATATGCAGATGAGTGTTACATACTCTCGTTGACTAGGTGTCACAGAGCGCTAACATTCTGAAAAATATGTCCATTAGGAAACTGACATCAATTCTTCTAAAACCTTCCAAAAAAATCTATCTTGAAAAGAAAAACAAGCCAGTTTTATTTTACACTACTCTTAAATATGCCAGACAGGACTTTAAGGTGTTAACGTTTTTAATATTTTTGGCATTACTTTTTCGCCCTCATTGTTTGAATGATCCCGGCGGTAATGTCTGAAAAAAAATCTTTTTGTTGCAACCGCCACTATCTATCGCATTAAAACCTTTTTTTTTTTCGAACACAAGTTGATTTGTCATGCCATCCTCAATTCGGATCACATATCAATTTGCGTACTCTGGTTTGGTACATGAAAAAATTCTCTACCGAATAAAAATGGCTTATACTGAAAATATCGCTTAATTGCGCTCGATGCGGTGATATGCCTCAGCATATCACAATATAAAAATTAAAATTAACATGTTGAGTTAGCTGGGCCTTTTAAACCTGTTTCATATTTCATCAAATCCAGTCACAAGGTTCTTAGCAAAAGCTGGTAGCGTGAAAGCGTTAAGCCTGAAACTTACCGTTTTCATCTACGATGCATTAATTCTTGCTTAATTTCTTGAAATCGCTTTAAACCAGCAACGATTATGTTTAACATCGTTGTATTATCTTATGCGCATATGTTAGGCTCACGAAAACGGCTTTGTCCGTGCTCTTGTTGTTAGCGTCATGCATTTTGTTAATGTTTGTTCCCATTTTACGTGATTTGTCCTGTTGATTACAAATTTGAATAAATTTGCCAGCGTGTGACAATTTCGCTGCCCTGTTGCCATGCTCCGTAAGCGGTCGCTAGGGCTTCGTCAAGCTGCTCGTCACCACCTTTTCGAGTCCGAGAGAGAGTACAATGTTCTGGGCATGAATGAAACCAAACGCTAGCAGCAATGCTTGATTGTTCCTGCGAACACTTCGCGCAACGGAGCAAACGATGCGGTTCAGCGCACAGAGATCCTCCGAGGGCTAGATTGCGGCGCACTTGCAGAGCGGCGTCGACATCTTGAAAATCGCCTTGATGGCGTGCTCAGAGGGGATGGCCCGGCAAGGCACACGCGCTACAATTCCGGCGCAATGCAGGCAACGATCACGGCAAGTTTTTCTTTTCCATGACCGTTTTTCGATGTACTCGATACGTGAGAGTTAAACTGATTGGCTGAATGTTCGATTTCACCGCTTGCTGATGTCACTCACTATGGGATCACCAAGCAATGCGAAGTATTCCGTTCTCTTTCGCATGCTGTTCCATCTGCCCCCTAACTACAAAAATTTTCATTTCTATGCGTTTCGTGTGCAGCATCCTGACCTTTTGACGCAGTATGCACAGTCAGGGTTAGTTTTTGTCACCGCAAAAAAAAAAAATTCTTCTTGTGTGACCGCGCATCTTAGCGCGAGAATACGCGTTCTGTTTTGACGTTATTGGGAGCCTTTTACTGCGAATCTCATTTCTGACAAATGCTTCATTTCCCCATGTCGTGGCCATCTGTGTTGCATGCTGCATGGTTGTACCTTTTAATTTTTATTTGCGTATTTTCAGTAATCCATGTAGCTCCTCCCCCCTGGTAGTATGTGCTGTGTGTTACATCCTGTGTTTGCCACGTTGTTCTGATGGATTTTTCGTGCTGTGCTATGCTTTTCGTGCTTTTTTTTAAACATTCGCCTTCCTGCTGGAGAAGGAGACGTTCGTTTTTTCTTTTTTGCCTTACCGCGGCAGTTGCCAGTCTTTTTCCTATGCTTGAAAAGGACACAAGTAAGCACGGATGTAGTAATCGCTGTGTGACACGAAATTCAAGGAACAGTTGGGGCGCAACTGTTATGTAGTGCTATCGGCAGTCAAAAACGCCCCTTGCAGCTTCAAGTGGCAGCGTAAAGCCGCTACTACGTGGTCGTTGCGGGAGCACAGATGACCACACAAAGAGAAAATGTGACCAAATCGGTTGCCCCGAATATTTGTGAAGCCCCTTCGTGGCTCTTGGGGAGTCCTCTTGCCGTCGGCACGCACCGCATGCAGAGTCTTGACGCCGACGCCTAATGGTGAGACATTGTGCGCTGCATAAGGCGGGTTGCATTTACAGGCTGGCCGCTTCATTTACCTGTATTGAGCAAGTCTTAACGCTTGTTCAGTCGAAAAGCCTGTTACCGCTGGCAGCTGGAGGGACCGAGCGAGATGCGTTATACAAAGCACTAGCAAAGAGAATCATAAAGAGCTTTGCGCTCGCAAGCGCCGGCCAACGGCTGCGACTTTCCCTCTTCCCTTTGCCACTTGCTTTTTCTCCCCAGCCTCTCATCCACTCAGCTGGCGTCACCGGCACAATATCGGTTGCTGTGGCATACCAGCAGCCTCTGTAATAAATACATCATGCGAGCACTGGGGTTACTCCTGCGCAACACTTCCGCGACAGAAACGCTTACCGAATCTGACACCCCTCCCTTCCTAGCCCAGACGCATAAGGCTTTAGAAGCTTCCCTGCATTTTAACATTATAGTGTTCACAGAGTTCTCGTATGTGGAACGCATGGCCGCAAAGAATTTTTCGCAAGTTCTGTATTTGTTCATTCAGCGATGGGCTCAATACGAGCCAGTATCAGAACTGTGGAATGCCTGTGCGACAGTGAAGTGGGACAGTTTAATGGTACTGCCGTCGGCACAAACCTCGCCGCGGGTAAGTTGTCCCCTTCATGGGGGGACATCTTCATAGTGGTTTATTAAATAAAAATAAAATTCTGTTAAAACGAAAGCACGTTGCCGGCCGCAGCGAGTGCTGTATATGTTAAGCACCTGAGCTGCGGCAGGCAGAAATAAAAGGGACAAGGAGGGGGAGTATAGAGGGTGGCGATAGCGAGAAAGGACAGGGAAGGGCCATGCACAGTATTTAAAAGATGCAAAAAGTTAACAAGTTTTATGCCACTCGCGCGTGACTGTGCACGCACAGTTGGAAATAGTAAGCGCGCGAGAGACCACTGCAAATATTTACAACACATAAAACATTGGATATGCAAAGCCGGGCGCGCGTAGTCATGCGGATGGTCATGTCCATCGTTCTAACCAGGAAACAAGAGAGAGGAACACCACTTACCTTTAAACAGGTTGCGGCGCTTTGCGTCCGATGCGACATGTGTAGCTAAGTATGTCCCTTGCATAGAATCCGTGGTATATGCCAGAGAGGAACGCTAACTCTACCCTCAAGTTAGGAAATGTGTAGCATAGTAGTCATCACCGTCAGTCCCTAAGAGCTAAACAAACCACGGTGGTAAATATGGATCAGGTAGTCATAATTTTTGACAACTTTGTACGATTTCCATTAGTATCAATAAGACCAAGACAAAGAAGAAACTGCTGAAGATTCCACACTGCGCAGTCAAATCTCCTCATTGAACCCTGGCCAATCCCCCGTCGTGGGTATGTGCCATGCCACCAAGGCAACAACAACAACAACAACAAATTTATCTTGCTGCTGGAGTATTGGTTTGGTTTCTGGGGTTTAACGTCCCAAAGCGACTCAGGCTATGAGAGACACCGTAGTGGAGGGCTCCGGAAATTTCCACCACCTGGGGTTCTTTAACGTGCACTGACATCGCACAGCACGCGCGCTGCTAGAATTTTGCCTCCATCGAAATTCGACCACCGCGGCCAGAATCGAACCCGCGTCTTTCGGGTCAGCAGACAAGCACCATAACCGCTGAGCTACCGCGGCGGCGCTGCTGGAGCATTGAAGCATCGTCTTTGAAAAGGGGAGATATAACACCTGTATGTAGTAATGAAATATATTTTACCTTGCAATGTTGAAATGACCTCAGTGGGCAAGAATTCAGCGCACAGCAAGGGATTGGCTTGAAAAATCTCCTATGGGTTGCCAGCGCCCACACAGAGGCAAGTTTCGGTGGCACACTCAGGCCATGAAGCCTTGATTGAGAAGTCCACACTGTTTACTGATCATTGGCTTTAGATAGCTCCCGAAACTGCAATGAAGCTGAGGCGATGTTCTTCAGCAGGGTAGATTGCAGCCCCCTCCACACCCCCCCCCCCCCCCCAGAAAAAAAGAGAGAGAAAAAAAGCCAATTTTTTTGTTGGAGTTAGCATTCTCGCGTACCCCTTATATAACACGCGAGTACTTTTTTGTGCAATCTTTCGTGCAGTTATCAAAATAACTGCTAAGTGGATTTATTGTGAGAGCAGTCAGTAGAGAAACATATCTGTAGCAAAAAGACCTTTCAGTATAATAATAATAATAATAATAATAATAATAATAATAATAATAATAATAATAATAATAATAATAATAATAATAATAATAATAATAATAATAATAATAATAATAATAATGCCTTTATTTTCCCTCACAAGGATGAGGGAGACAGAGAGAAAAAGCTAGGGATGTAGTTTGACGAGCTTTCGCCTCCCCAAAAATAGATAGAAGTTGTACAGGAAAAATAGGCAGACAGCATAACAGCATACCAGCAAAGCTTAAAAAAAGAAAGAAAAACCCAGCAGTAATACTAAAGAAATAAAGGAAGCATGAACAGAACCTATTTTTTGGCATAACTGTAACACTTTGTGACGCGTAAAAATCAAACGTAAAGGCAAAATTACATAAAAATTACAAACTGCAAGATTGTAATCACATAAATTTAAACACAATTACAGGAATTACAATTCAGAAGTTACAAACTCACAACCACAAAAAATTATACAAAATTAGAAATTACAATTCAAAAGTTACACCCGGTTACATATATTTGAAACAAAGTTTTGCAACTCTTTTTTTCGAGTGCTAACAGACATGTTGTGGCTATGGCAGAGGTTGAGATAGTGCGGTAGACTATACCTAAGCATCTGTTTGCCATAACCTGTTCTGCATGCATAAATGTGCCATATTTCGTTGCTTCCTGTTTTGTACGATGCGCGTTTTTTGCACAATGAAGCCAGTGTGGCAATAAAAGAAGTATTGTTTTTATTTTCGGTTTTGTATTTAGAGAGTAAGCAGTACGCATATAAATCATTGATTGGCATTATGTCCCCTTTCTCAAAAAGTGGTTTGGATGGGTGGTGATATGCTACATTATATACTATTCTAAGAATTCTTTTTTGTTGGGTATGTAATTTTCGGAGGTTTGTGAAAGATGTATTTCCCCATACCAAGTGACAGTAATTTAGTGACCAGCTGGACGATGTCCATTCTGCTCAGCTCTTCAACAATGCCTTCTCATCTGTTTTCACTCAAGAAGTCATCACTACCTCTCCAGTTCTCGACCCATTTCATGATTATTCTATGCCCCCAATGTCATTAGAGAAGATGGTATTCTTTCTTTGTTAAATAATCTTAAAATTACCACAAGCATGGATTCACTGGGCTTTAACATTACAATACTAAAAAACCTATCTCACAGTATTTTCCAAGTTTTGTCTGCACTTTTTTCTCAGTCTTTATCATCTGGCTCCATCCCTTATGACTGGCGTATAGCCAAAGTAATTCCAATTTTCAAATCTGGCGTCCGCTCTGATCCTCTAAACTATAGACCCTTTTCATTGACTTGCACCTTCTCCAAGCTCCTTGAACACGTCCTACACATTTAGATCATTCATTATCTTGAAGATCATAACATCATATTTAAATATCAGCACGGTTTTCGCAAGGGCTTTTCTTGCGGCACTCAGCTCGCCGGATTTACTAACGATTTATTTAATTCTTTGGATGCAGCAATTCAAGTCGGTGCTTTGTTCTTAGATATTTCAAAGGCATTTGATCGGGTTCCACACCATCGACTACTTCTCAAGCTATCGCATCTTAATATTCACCCTCAGGTACTAGCATGGATTAAAGACTTCCTTTCATCTCGCGTTCAGTTCACTTCTGTTAATGGTTCTAACTCTACATTGGCGCATGTCACATCTGGTGTGCCCCAGGGAAGTGTCCTTGGTCCCCTTCTCTTTCTAATATTTATTAATGACTTACCAAATTGCATTTCTTCACAAATTAGACTGTTTGCTGACGACTGTGTTGTGTACCGAACCATTACAAACGACTCAGACCGACAATCTTTACAAACTGACCTCGATTCTATTAACACTTGGCGCCAGCAGTGGCTTATGACCCTAAATCCCTCTAAGACAAAGCTCGTCTCTTTTACTAGAAATTCTTATCGCATCCCAACCACATACTCTCTTAATGACATAACAGTTGAAACAACTTCCACTTACAAGTATCTAGGAGTTCACCTTCAATCAGACTTAACCTGGAACCATCATATTAACTTCATTCTAGCAGCTGCTAACCGTTCTCTTGGCCTTTTAAAACGTAACCTTCGACATGCTCCAGCACACGTGCGTAAACTTGCTTATATTACACTAATTCGACCTAAAATTGTGTACGCTTCCGCCATATGGGACCAGATCAAGCCTACATCAAAGATAACATAGAAGCCCTGCAAAACCGTGCTGTTCGTTTCATTTATTCCGACTACTCACGTTTTACTAGCGTCACGGCGTTAAAAGCTCGTGCTGGTCTTGACAGCCTTTCCCATCGTCGTAAACTCTCCCGATTAACTCTTTTTCACAAAATTTACCATCATCCTTTGCTTCACGATGATTTCTTTCACGTACCCAAAGCAGTGTTTCCACGCCGTGACCATCCTTTCAAGATCAAACGCATCACATGTCACACTTCAAGTTTTGCCAAATCATTCATACCCAAAACCATTATTGATTGGAACCGGCTGCCTTCCACAATCGCAACTGAAACTAACGCGACATCATTTCATTAACTTTTAAAAAATCAAAGCGATGTGTAGTTTTCTTCTAGTTCTGTTCTGTTCACCGTAATGTGTTTGAGTTTCGCTTTTCGTTCGGTTTATTCCGATGTTTTTATTTTTTTGTTTTTTTTTCGTCTTGTTGTTCCGCCACATTTTGATTGTTGCTGACTATCAGTTATTGCTCTTTTCTTGCTTCTTTTTTGCCCTGTTACTCATGTTAAATGTTCCTTTTATGTATACAATTTGTAATTTTTACCGCCCCCTATGTAATACCCTCGTGAAAGAGGGCCTTTAGGAGTATCTTGAAATAAAATAAATAAATAAATAGATGCGAGCCGAACAATGACTTATACAGAAGCATTTTCACATTTACAGGAATAATGTTTCTGTGAGCGTGAACTGTTCCTATGACACGGGATAATTTAGATGCTATGTAATTTGTGTGCTCGTCCCAAGTCATTTTCTCATTGAAAAATACACCTAGTATTCTGAAACAGCTAACAACATCTATTTTAAAATTATAAAGAAATATACCATTATTATTTTGGATGTTCTTGTTCTTGGGGCGGAAAATAATGGCTTTAGTTTTTGAGGTATTAAAGGGACACTGAGGAGAAATTGAAGTTGGCTTGTATCGACAGAATACCAGCTCCTGATTACAAAAACGCCCCTCATACTGACAACAAAGCTCTTGTAACGTAGAAAAGAGCAAGAACCAAAATACAGGTATCGCCGCCACAGGCAAACTCGCAAGTACAAGTGTGATGACGTCATAGGACAAAACAGTGTTGCTAGAACCAATACTTCTACTAACACTGGGACACGAGAATCCACGAATCACTGAGGCACAGCTAATGCATGCGCAAATCTCCTTGACGTCGCCAGATGGCGCCACGTAGCCGGCAGCTACGCGCGCGCCCGCAGCATCGGGACCAATCAGCGCCTGCTCACCGGCAGTAGGCGGGCTCCCGGTATTCCGCTAACGGTAACAATGTGCACGGTGTGTTAAAGCGTCAATTTGCGAGAACTTCGTTGACGACTTCGAGAACGGGTTCCATCGTAACGCTGGCAAAACGCCGGTGGTGCAAACGTAAACGCAGCGACGGTAGCGACAGCCGCAATAGCCGATAGATGCCTTCAACGTGCGGTCGGCGGTAGCTTTCTTTTCGGCTGCTGCTATAGGCCGCTCTGCTGGCCGTCAGAAATCACGGAGTCTGCGTTACGTCATGTGCATGTCATGTTACACGTCACTTAGTCCTGTGTCGTCATAAGAGAATCCGAAGTTTGAATCAGAGCGGCGGAAAAAACTTTTCAACTTCGAATCCAAATTTCTTGGAAATAAATCCATCTTTCGCTGCCGGCCAAGTGGCAACAAAGCCATGTAATGCCGAACTATCAGATTTTGCTATAAAAAAATATTAATAGAGCTCTCCTCACTGTCCCTTTAATCTTGAAGGTGTTAAATCTTGTCCACTTTTCAAGTTGAGAAAGCGTTGTGTTTGCTTTTGCAATCATAGATGAGGCGCATGACCCGGAAAAAAGCAAGGTGGTGTCGTCTGCATATATATTGCAATTTTTGTTTCTTTGTCTATTTGTGTTATGTCATTCACATATATATTAAAAAGGAATGGGCCTAAGATGCGGCCTTGGGGCATACCAGATAAGATAGCTTTGACATCTGATCGGTGACCGTTTAATTCTACATACTGCTGTCGATGTTTAAGTTAACTGCTCAAAAGTAACAAGGATTGTCCGCGGAAACCATATACTTGAAGCTTTTTAAGCAGTAACATGTGTTTAAGTTGATCAAAGGCCTTCGAAAAATCTACATATATTCCTAAAGCTAAGCATTTGTCATCAAAAGAGTTTAAAATGAATTCTTTTTGTTCTAACAAAGCAAGTTCCGTAGACAGATTTTTCCGAAATCCAAATTGTGAAGGTGTTATTATATTATGCTTATTGCAGAAGTTATTCATCCGGGACAAAATTAATTTTTCAAACCCTTTGGAGAAAACAGGCAATATTAACAATGGCCTATAGTTCGCAAAGTCATTTTTACCTCCCTTTTTGTAGACAACTGTTACCTTTGCAGTCTGCATCTTCTGTGGAAACACGCCATTGGCTAGAGAAAGGTTAAATATATGTGTGATATAGGGTGCAATTATGTCGAGGACACGTTTCACAGGTTTAATCTTAATACCGTCAGCATCACTACTTCCGCTGTTATTTAATGCCAGAAATACTGACACTACTTCTGCCTCTGTAACAGGACTTAAGAAACAGGTGCGATCTACGGTGCACTTTATGTAATTCAAAGCCATTTCATCATAATCATTTTTTTTTCAGTTCCACAAAAAAATCATTAAATGCAACTGCTAACTTCTTGCCAGGCCATTCTTCATTTTGGTGAATAAGTGTTATAACTTGAGTTGTATTGCTAGGCTTTAGTTGCATGTTTAGCCTTTTCCAAGTTATGTCGGTCCTTGATGTTGGATTAGAGAAGATAGAAATTGCGACAATATTCATCTCTAGCAGCTCTGATGTCTTTATTTAATTTTTTACGCACAGTTTTGTATCCTTTAAAGAAATTGGGATCACGTGTTTTTAAGAACTTCTTGTACATCCTATATTTTGCTAGGATTCTGGTGAGCAATCAAGGTGTTATCCATGGCTTACGGATCTCTTTTGACTGCCTTAGGTGCTTCTGAGGGAACGTAGAATTATATAATCTCACAAAATTGCTCAAAAATAAGTTATATGCAGAATCCGGTTCTGTTTCTCGGAGGACATTCCTCCAGTAGAAGCTGTTTATTGCGTGTCTAAAAAGTTCTAAAGTTTTAGGTGTTATTTCTTGGTAAAAAACAGGTACGCTCTTGGGAAGTGCATTATTGTTGTCAACGCAGAAGTATATGGCATTATGGTCACTAATATCTGTGCATATTACACCGGCGTTGCAAGACGATGTGTATCTATTTGTTATAAATAAGTCAAGAAGCGTCACAGACGTGGTGGTAACGCGGGTAGGAGAGCTAATAACATTTGCGCATCCGAAGGACTGAATGAGTTGTTCCATTTCTCGCTTAGCTGCTGTATCAGCTAGCATGTTGATATTAAAATCACCGCCAAGTACAACACCGTACATATTATCACTAACGAAGGCCACAAAAGATTCCAACAAGGCAAAGAAATGGCGAAGGTCTCCAGATGGGGGGGCGGTAAACAACAGAAACAATGGTTTTGTCCGATATTAATGACAGAATTTCATAATCTGGATGGATGCATGAGTAGGCCGACAAAAGCTCACACGAAATTTGCCTTTTTACCATTATTGAAACTCCACCCCCGCGACCGACAGTTCTGTTCTGATGAAAATTACTGTATAAATTCAAATTCAACGTGTTTGAATTGTCAACGTACCAAGTTTCCGTTAACATCACAAAGTCAAATTGGGACTGGAATTCGGCGAACAATATTTCAAGTTCAGCAACTTTATTTTTCGCGGATTGCACATTCAGATGGAAAAACTTAAGAAAATTAGAGTATTCCTTGGCAGATAACTTCAAAACATCTGATGGCAAAACATAATTTGCGTCAGCCATGGTGAACTTTGGGGCCATGGTTGAAATCGGGGGATCGAGGGACCTAAGGGAGCTTATCTAAATCACTTTGATGGCGAATGATGATAGCGTTTTGACCGTCTGTCTGGCGAACATAGACGCTCCCATTTCGATGCCACGCGTACTTGAAGCCATGTATCAGTGCCCAGCTTTTCACGTTAGACAGCAATGTTTTGTTTCTTTTCGTTAGGTTCTCAAGGATGTGGCGTGGCTCATTTGGAGTGTTCAGTTCCTTTCTTTGGTTTAGAAATGCTCCCTTTACCGACTGCCTAACAAAACGGACGATGATCCCTGGCACCTTACCCTTTGTCCCGGGTAGCGTGTGAATGGCAGCAATGTCGTTATTGGTTAATTCCGGGACCTTAATCTTTCTTGCTACTTCATTTACCTTTGACAGCAGGTTTTCTCTGTCTGTTACGGGGATGCCATGGAACTCAAGGTTAAGTTTTCTGGTCTGCCATTCTAGCTGATCAACTTCCTTCATGGTCTCAGCTTTATCACTTGTTGTTTCGTTGTTTTCGATTTTGTCAACACGTTTCTTCAGCTCGCCTATTTCCTTGTCCTGTCGACGGATGTGTGCCAGTATCTCGTCATACTGACTGGAGAATAACTGAACTGATTGTTCGATACTTTCAACAGTATATTTGAGTGTTAAGAGTCCGTCCACCTTTTCATGCAGGGCAACCAAAAGAGCTGAAAAGTCGGGTTCGGTCTTGGGCTTGCTTTCTTGCACACCCCTCGACCGACTAGTTCTACAAGTTGGACATCGCCATGAGTTTCTCCAAGACTCGCCCGTTGACTTAAATGTGTTTTCAGACACGTTCGAACCGTTTCCGAAGTGATATCGGTAACTACATTCCGAGCAAAGTATCCCTTCACTCTCCGTACATTCCTCGTTACAACAGAAGCATGTAACACTTTCAGAAGGAGGCATAGTGGGCAGCAGTGGCAGCGGCTGTAAGTGCGATCTGTTGTGCGAAAAATGACAAATTCGAGACCAACCTGCAAAAAGGGCAGAGTATGCTGGTTACGTTGTGCACAGCGCGTTGGTATGCTGCCACTGCTGCCAAAAGGTCCCACGATGTCCGTGCGTCCCTTCATGTAGTGCGATGCTGGCTACGGCGCTGATTTCACTTGTCGAATTGGCATGCGCAGGTAGGCTTACCGGGCAGTCGGCCACGCCACCTTGCTTCTTTGTTTTTTTGGCGATGAAGGTGGGTGGAAGGAAGGTGGAAGAGAAGAGCTCAGCCCTTCCTACACGTACATCCCTGTACATCCCTGTACATCTACACGTACATCCCTGTGTAGGTGCTGTACCTTTTGAAAATCATTGCTTCATTTTTTGAGCTTGTTTAGTAAAGAGTATTGAAATTCGGACACCGAAATTTCTGCAGCATAATACGAAACAATTAGGCTACGGGGAAAAAGAATTAACGCAGACGCGATGCCTGTGTTGCGTCCACCAGTATTATTCGAAAGAAATACTGCAGCTGAGCAACAAGCGCCATTCAGGCCAGTTGGACGTGTTCCCAGACAGCGCCAGATCATTACCTATAGTCTTCCCAAACCGAAGGTTGAGGGGAAAACCGGCTGTCGTAACGCAAAGTTTTTTCGTCGTTCTGTGGTTTTATTTTTGTGAAATACAGCTCACACAATTGAACTGTGAAGAGGAACATGCTTGCAGGGATTAAAAAATCCTGCGGACCAGATACCAGAGTCACCAGAGAAACTCATGCGTTGAAACAGTTTCCGCCTTGGCGTACGTGTGCCTGCACTCTTTCACCCCTGCCTTTTCATGGTTTTTATTCAATATTGTTACGAGGTGGCAAGCCTAGGAAAAGCACGACATGATGACAGATGATAATATGGTTTAATGGCTGTGGGCCTATCACGAGCGCTCCGTCCCGCGCCACTGCCCACTTCTTCTTCGTAACACGACCGGGAACAACATCCGGGAACAAGTGGATTGCCGTTGCGACCGATTGCGCTACCCGGTACACTATCACGCGCGCTATCCCTACCAGCTGTGCCTCCGATGTCGCCGACTTTCTTCTCCATGACGTCGTCCTACTTCATGGCGCTCCTCGTCAGCTGCTTACGGATCGCGGCCCCTGCTTTCTTTGTAAAGTGGTCCACGACCTTCTGCGCTCCTGCTCTACCCGCCACAAGTTCACGACGGCCTACCATCCTCAGACCAACGGCCTTACTGAGCGGCTTAACCGCACCCTGACGGACATGCTGTCTATGTATGCCTCAGACCACCATCGTGACTGAGACGTCAGTTTACCTTTCGTGACGTTCGCCTACAATTCCACACGCCATGATACCACCGGCTACTCCCCCTTCTACCTGCTCTTTGGCCGCGACCCGTTGCTACCCTTCGACAGCCTCCTGCCTCACGACCCTTGTACCAGCAGTTACGCTTGTGACGCCATTGCCCAGCTGACGCCGCCCGCCAAATCGCTCGAGATCGCCTCGACGCTTCACAAATCGCTCAAAAACGACGGTACGACCTTCATCACCGTGACGCCCATTACCCTCCCGACTCCCTCGTACTCCTCTGGCTCCCTGCGCGTCGTGTGGGCCTGTATGAGAAGTTGCTGCCTCGTTACGTGGGTCCTTACCGCGTCTTGCGGCAACTGAGCAATGTGACCTACGAGATCGCGCCCCTGAAACCCCACACTCCTCGTGCGGCCCTCTCCACACAGCTCGTACACGTCGCCCGTCTTAAGCCCTACCATCCAAACCCACCACCTTAGGACGCCCAGGGACTGTGCTTCCTTCCGCCCGGCGGAGGAGGGGGGGGGGGGGTAGTGTTACGGTGCATAGTTGCTAGGCGAAGACGACGTTGTTTTGCGACGTTCGGCAGAGAACGACGACGAGGACGTGGCAGTTTGTGCTGGAGTGATTTAGCTCGGTGTGCCTTCTGACTGTGGCCTGTCCCGTCTGCCGCTGGGCTAACCCTCCGTAATAATATGCAAAAACCGGAACCGTCAAGCACTAACCGAATTTTTATCTATATCGCTGTATAGCGAGCGACGGCTGCCTGAATTTAGCGGGTCGCCCTATCTCCCAAAACTCACATTTCAATTCATTTTATTTTCCAGAAAGATTCTGGCGGATTCATAGGCAAAAAGCTGTTCCTGACAGCTTGACAAAGGCCTATAAAACCACCAACGAGGCAGTAGGTGATGACCTTATGATGCAGAATATTGAAAGAAGAATAAAATATGTTTAACACACAATATATGACTACAAACATGGATAATGGCTGAGTAGAAAAATATACATTAACAAGAACATACATTAACAAGAATTACATTTTAGAGCTTGACACCAGTTTTACAGAAAACAGTATTAACGAAGTATCGATTATAACTTCAAAGGAAATTTACACATATTGTTTTAGAAATACAATTATGTGGCATACAAAAAAATAAGACATTAAGGCTAAGCAAATAATAGCATGAACAAACTATCCATCAAATAGTTAACCGGTAATATATCTAGGAAAAGGCACATAATACACACAATCTCGAAACCAACATTATACAATTATAGCTAAAATGAGTACACTTGTGCACATCTGGTATAATTTGTAAATAAAGGTACAGCTATGTGGACAAGAATTGGTCAAGTAACTGTTTTAGTGTAGGCCTAGTTATGTGTTTGTATTTATTTAGAATGACTGGAACATTATGCTGAAGTGTTTGCACTTTATAATTTGTGCGGAAACGAGGTATGAACCATGGATCAGTGTTCCGTGTATGAGTGTTTTTATTGAGTTCTAAAGAGGCTAATGATTTAAGGAAATGCCTGAAAGAATCCATTGCTAAATAAAATGATCGCAGGACTCGAAACTCGTAAGCACGTTTGATGCTAATTATATTGTAGGACTGAAAATATTCTGCTGTTGACGACAGGAAGTCTATATTGGCGATGTTACGAATATCTTTTTTCTGGAGTACGTATATCCTCTGGACATTTCTTTGTGATGTAGTCAACCAAACTAAATTACAATAGTTAGTGTAGGAGGCAAACAAGGCATTGTAGACTTGTAGTTTTATTTTTGTTGGTAGAAAAGAACGGCAACGTGATAATGCCCCTGTAACTGTTGAAAGCTTTTTGCAGAGGTTATCTATGTGAGAGTCCCACATAAGATGAGAACTAAATGTTATGCCAAGTATCTTGATTTCTTCAACAATCTCAATAATTTGGCCTTCGCAGCGGATATCTTGCTCAATTTTAACTAACTTATTTCTAGCGCGAAAAATAACTGCTTTGGTTTTTGAGGGGTTGATCTTCAGTTTATTTGATCGTGACCAAAAGATTAATTTTTCAGGAATGTTATTACCCTTTGATATAAGAGTATTAACATCACTGCCTGATAGCAAAATACTGCTGTCATCTGCGTACACGATAAATTTAGCCCCCCCGTCAATATGGGCAATATCGTTTATATAGATGATGAAAAGTAATGGGCCCAAGATGCTACCTTGTGGTACACCAGTTAATATTGGTAGAGGTGAAGATTTATGATTGCCAAGGTGAACACACTGAGTCCTATTTTTTAAGTATGACCGAAGTAATTCAAGAGATTTGCCACGAATGCCATAATGTGTGAGCTTAAATATTAAAATGTTGTGATCAAGAGAATCGAAAGCCTTACTGTAGTCAATAAAGAGACCAAGTGTAAAGAGTTTTTGATCAATATTTTGCAACACAAATTCTTTAAGTGATAGAAGTGCAGATTCGGTTGATCGTCCCCTTCGAAATCCAAACTGGTTATCTGAGAGCAAGTTACGCGTGTCCAAAAACTTGGTTAATCGTACAGATATTATTTTTTCCAAACCCTTTGAAAAAACAGGTATTACAGATATTGGTCTGTAGTTTCTCGCATCATTTTTATCCCCGCTTTTATATATGATGGATAACCTAGACCTCTTCATGGCAGTAGGAAATACACCTTTTTCTATAACAAGGTTGAATATGTATGCGAGTACCGGGACGATATGCTGCAAAACGTGTTTTACGGGCGTAATCTGTAAGTTATCTATATCCAGGGCTTTGCTGTTCTTTAGATTCATAAATGTGCTGTAAATTTCATGTTCAGTTATTAAATGGAGAGCAAAACTCTCTACAGGGCTATTGTCGGTAGGCTGAACAGGAGGAAGGCAGCTGTCTTCTGCGGCAATATCGACAAACACTTTATTGAAATGATCAGCCAGTTCTTTACCAATAAGCTCGCGGTTATTGTGTACTATTCTGTCAGGAATAACATGTTTATTTTGGCGACCTAAAACATTATTTATCACCTTCCGTGCAACTTGTGGTTTTTTGCTAACGATATCAAAGAACAGGTGTTCATAATACGCAGTTTTTGCGCGCTTAAGTTCTTTATTTACTCTATTTCTATAAGACTTAAATTCTGTTAACGTTGCCAGGAACCGAGTTCGTAAGAAAGCATGGAAAAGTTTATTTTTCTTTTTAATCATCCCGAGAAGGTATGGTGTGATCCATGGTTTCCTAACTCTTTTCGATGGCTTGAAAGTTCTAAAAGGGAAGTGCATTTTGTATAGTTTTACAAAAAGTTCCATGAATTTTAAATATGCCTCATTTACATCAGTAATTGTATATATAACTGACCAGTCCTGCGCACCAATATCTCTTTCGAAAGAAAGGAGAGCCTCTTCAGAGAGGGACTGAACCGTAACTATGTCTCGTCTGTAGGTTCTCTGCCCAAGTCGGTTACAGTAGAACATAAAGATTGGACAGTGATCACTAATATCAAACGCGATTGTTCCGGCATGAGAAATGGTGTTTTCAATATTTGCAATAAAAAGGTCAAGAGAAGTGGAAGAAGAAACCGTCACTCTTGTGGGCGATGTAATTATGTTAATAAAGCCAGTTGAATAAACACTGTTGTTAAAGTCTTGTGCATTCGAGCTATCACTGCAAACGTCTGTGTTGAAATCACCGCCACAAATCAGCGTAAAATTGCCATCGGAAACAAACTGCAAGAGTTTTCAAAAAAATTCATGAACTCCCTAAAATTGCCCTGTGGAGGACAGTAAACAACAGCTATTAGTTCAAGGTTCTGCTTTAAAGTTAGGATTTCATAGTCTGGGGTAATAATACAATATTCAGAGAGAAGTTCGTAATCCCGAGTAGGTTCAACATAAATTGCAACACCACCCCCTTTGCGGTTAGTACGATTCATGACAAAACTCTTATAATTGTCAAAATGAAGTATGTCGCCCTCATCATAATACCATGTCTCGGTCAACATTATTATGTTATATGAAAAAGAAAACTGACTTAGGAGATAAGATATGTTATCATGCTTTCCGGGTGCGGAGCGTGCATTAATGTGCAGAGCTGAAGTATACGATGCAGAGGGAGAGGGAACTGCTTGAGGTAAAACAAAATTGTAATATTCCATTGTCAATTTTTTGTTTTCTTAGGGTGATTGGCTATGAGGTGGTACTGAAAATATCTTAGCAAGATCGTCTTCTTGGGCAATGGGTACAATCTCAGAACCATCGGACTGCCTTGCAAGGATTTTTCCGTTTTGTGTCCACACTGACTTCCATTTGTGTTCCTTCTTACGCTTTATTGCCATACTTAGAAGCTTCTTCAGACTGGGGCATAAGTGCTCATTCACATATATCGGATTGTCATTATCCAGTCCAATGTCGCGGTACTCTGCAGCCTGAGGTTGCACCTTTCGAACCTAATTTAAGCTTTGTTACCGACGGGGATAGATACGTTTTGAGGTTCCTCGTTGCACAAATGCAGATACAATGGTCTGAAATTGAATAAATACACAGCTGAACATACTTTAGGTTTCAATATTAAGTTAAAGCGCTTGACCTTTTCCGGGTGTGTGAGAAACCATCTTAGATTTTTAATAATGTGTTCGGATATAGAGCTGATTTCTCCAGTAAACTCCAAGTTAACTTCATAACCATTTTTGTTAAGTGCTGTATTAGGGTCTTGTGGGTGGCTGTATTAAGGATCGTAACTTCAGGTAATTTACTTTCGAAAACACTTTTCTCCGATGCTCTGTGACGCAAGGAATCCGGCGCTTGAAACCGAAATTGCGCGGCAGATGTCCTCGTGCAGCAACACGCACGAGCAAACGCCGTTCAGTGGCGTATCTGTAACTTGCCCAATTTTGTGGCACTAAGGCTAAGGTGGGGAACAGCGGGACGGCTTTTCGAGCCTTGCTGCACAACCACATGACAGCTAATGACCACTGAAACTGGCACCCCCTGCACAACACTTTTTATCACCTAAGTGACATACTAATAGCAGCGTCTAACTCTACTAGTTACAAAGTTAACCGTGAAGTGTTTTAAAACCAGTTTTCAAACTAAAACGCCCCCCTCCCCCTCTCTCTCTGCGTCTTTCTGACATTCAAAGCCGCTGGCACTGCTGGGCCAAAGAGACATTAACATCAAAACCATATTTTTACACTATCTTCTATACCCCCTTCAATACAGTGCTCGCGAACAGGGCAACTGAGCTTAATTTACTTAACTGAAAGGGTAAAACCTGAACCCGCGAAGTGAGAACGTGCACCTTTGGTCGGGATTTACCTAGGTCTCGTTGTGTGACTTGTA
Organism: Amblyomma mixtum; assembly: GCF_055824585.1. Lineage (NCBI taxonomy): Eukaryota > Metazoa > Arthropoda > Arachnida > Ixodida > Ixodidae > Amblyomma > Amblyomma mixtum. Next base: position 171,618,083 of record NC_143013.1, on the reverse strand, counting down.
AATGGTGATCTAGTTGCTTTCGAATGCGCAAAGATCTTTATTTCTCTTTGCCGACAGGTTTTCGAATGACAAAAGCGCAATAGGCGATCCACGTGACATCTGCTGCGGCACCACGTGGTCGCTTTTACTGGCGCTGTCCACTTCCTCAGCTACTGAAACCCTTGAGTAGTACTCAGAGCCTGCAGGCACGGGCAAGTAAACGACGTAAGATGCCCATGAATGGGTGCAAAAGAAGCATGCAAAAGAAATAGTAGGAAAATTTATTTTGTCTTCACCTATTTTTCATTCATTTCATTTCATTTATTTACCTTAAAGGCACCTTTCGGTGTATTACATAAGGGGTCAGGTAATCAAACAATTTGCTACATTTTTTCTCGATGAGATATGAAGTTCAATGTTGGCGTTGAAGAATGATGGGCAGGTAATAGCAGCAACGGAGTAGGAGAGGCCGTTCCAGTATGACGCTTCTCGTGGAAAGAAGGCGGTGGAAAAGGTTACGGTACGGGTGCGTGGACGAGTAACTTGAAGGGGGTGACCTATCATATGGCATCTAAGTAACGATTTGCGTCGACATGTGAGACAAAGCGATGGCCTCTTCTCGGATGTTGCTCCAAAGCTCCATGAATGAAGCACCATCGCCCAGTTGTTGTATCTTCGTTTCAAAGCGTGCCAGCATTTCCGGCGTGAAGTAATCCTTCCAGCTGCCCACCCTAGCTTCCTTTACCACGGTGTACTTGTTCTTGTCTCCATCGTAGCCACTTTTACTCGTCACATTGTTTCTTGTGAAGACATCGTCCCATTCCGGAGTCTCGTTCTTTCTCGTTTCGACCACAAGGATCTTCCTCATATGTCCAGCCTTGGAGTAATCAAGAACGTTTTGGAGCACCTGATCATCTTCTTCCAAAGCCCTGCCATAACCCTCGCCCAGAAAGTAAGCCAGTTTGAGCACTGTGCCCCTCGTGTCCTTCGTGAGTTCTTCGTAAGTAATAAAGAATACGTTTGGTTCTTCTTTCAAAGAGTACCCGAGTGCAACGTGCTCAAAGTAGTCTCCGTATCCCAGATCACCTTCGATGAAAGGCTCGAAGAACTCTTGAAATGTACCGTCCTGAAACCTGTAGATGCTCACGTCTGCTATCATGCGGAACATTGACACGCACACGTCCCATGGGTTGCGAGCCACGTAGATGTACTTGGCCTTATCGTTCATAGTCTCACGGCGTAGTGGAAGATGTGTGAAGAACAGTCTCACGGGGAGATCTGATTTCCAGCCAGCGCACTGTGTGTACTCGAACGCGCGGGCGTTGCGGGTGAATTCACCATAGTCACCGATCGCTTCACCACGCTTGATGATCAACTGCGTGATGTACTGGACCCAGTGGGTGCCACTCTTGGGGTACGTGCACTGGACCAAATCACCCTCGGCGACACGGAATGACAGGTTCTTCCTGAACACTTCTGGGTTGATCCAAGGGCATCTCGGAACGCCATCAATGATTTGGCGGTAGGGTCGCCGAGCCGGCATGGCTTTAAAGTGCTGGTCAGTGGATGTCCTGAAACGCGAGCATATATTTTACTTAAGTTTTAAGCACGATAAACCTACAAGGGTTGCCTAGTGAGGTATTTTGTTCCTCACCAGCAGGTTATGCAACAAGCGCAGGTTTTATTAAGGCCTTCAAAAAGGATATTTCAAAACGTTTTTCAGTAAGCATATTAGAACCATTGCAATTGGGCATCAGTGCTGCTTTACGGCGTACCTTCATATCGCCCTTCCCCTTTCGCTCAAAAACCATAGCGTAGACAGATGCGTCCGTACCTATACAGAGGAGCCAAAGCAGCTGCGACGCCTGCTGATTACACACCAGAATTCACCACCTCACAGTCAACACGAGCGGTTCCTATACCAATGGTCCTACTGCCACTATACTATAACAAGTTTCTATAGTGAGTGCATTTTTAAAGCTACCTCGTGCACCACCTTAAACATTCTGCACAGACTCTAAGGCGGCCATTCTTTGGAATTGGGGTTGCCCCCCGGCCAGTGACAATGCCTTAACCTGAAAACACTGAATGAAATCCCGCTGCGAACAACTCCGTACTATGTCGATAGCGGCATCGGCCGATCACTTAGAGACGGTGAGGGTGCACGCTTCGTTCGTTCAAAGCTTTCTGGCAGCACTGCAATGAAATAACCGAAGACGAAGCTTTAATCTGTCAACACCCAAAGAAACCCCACTGCGAACAACTCCGTACTGTGCCGGTATCGGCGTTGGCCGATCAGTTAATGACGGTGAGCGCGCACGCTTCGTTCGTTCAAAGCGCTTTGGCAGCGCTGCAGTAAACTAAGGCAAGAGAACAATGGCAATTTTTACTGTGTGAGCCGCTATACGGAGCCCATCTCAAGCCATCGCGTGGATGAAGTCCGTCCAAGGTCATCGATCGAAGCGACCAAGCGAGAAAGATGAGGTAACAAATGAAGGGGCGGCAGTATTAGAGAGCAGGAAAGGAGTAGATGGAGAAAATGAAGGGATGGTGTTGCCGATACAGGTTGAAAGAAATAAAAAGAAGAAACGCTGGTGAGAACAGAAAGAAGGAGGGAAAAACAAGAAAACAAGAAGGGTGGCCAAAAAAGAAATAAGAAGGGGGAGCAACTAAAGGGACGGTGTTGCGGGGAGAGAAATAGAAAGTCCTGAATCTCAAGCTGCTGGGCCACCTGTGAAAACTTCTATGCGCCCTTAGCGATGCCGTTCGCTATCTGAAGCCACGAAGGCCATCGGCCACGTGAACCGGTCTGATCGTATCTGAGCTCTATATCCCCCAAACGGGTGCAGCTCTTAAGTGGAGTGCTTGATGAGAGGGAGCTCACCCAAGATTCTCGCTGCGGGCGGCCAGAGAAACTAAATAACAAATAGAAAACCAGCTCGCGCGGATAGCACAGCAGCTGCTGGTCCACAGTGCTAAGGGCTATGCAGAGGACGCTCGTCATGCTCACTCTCGCGAGGCTAGCCGTCGACAAGACCCAGTTGTGCTCGCTGCCGAGTGAGAAGCCTGTCGGTGGCGTAACCAGCCCGAGGAATGGGCGAACACATCGCAAGCAGCGAGAGCAGCCCCGGTGACAACGCGTAAACTGCGAACTTTCAACTGCAGGGAGTGACGCCTAGGACGAGGCCCGTGCTGGAGCGCCTCGCTGAAGGAAGGGCGTAGGCAGCGTCACCGCGAAGCAACCGCAGCCGCTCAGCTGCCTTCTCACCGATTGTTTAAATGGGCCATGGCCTAGTTGAGCGATTAAAAAAGTATGTAGCCGGTATTCTTTAATTGTTTTATAAAAAATTAACCACGTAGGAGATACGTTGCTAAAAAACTGAATCTGCTGTTTCTGAACTGCCTCTAGAGCTTAACGAAATTCTCTTGGGCCTAAAATGTATTAGAAATTTTGCGTAATTGATCTTAGCTAGTAAACTAATGAAGTGGGATTAAAATATTGCCCCGAGGAGCGCCACACAACTGGAAACAATATCTATGTGGTTTCACAGAGCTGCGGCGGACCCCCCTTTTTAAAAGACGGTTCGAGTAGCCTGTCACACCCTGTACACTGATGGCAAACCGAATAATGAAGAAAGTAAAGTACAAAATAAACTATCAGGCAAGAAATCATGGTGCACTAACGGTTCAGTCATGTGAAGAATACGCCAGCTTTTTTGGATGGGATTGATGGAACGCTGAGGCAGACTTCTGTCCTCTGTTTAATCTCAAATTCTTCTAATGTATTCTAATGTTAGTTCCCAGTTCTCTTCTAAGTAACACTAGCAATAAGTAGAGTTTAAATATTTTTACTTGTTCTTTATGTTTCCCCGTTTTGCTTTTGTCTATGACGTGCACCGGTGTTGTTCATTATATTCGACGTTGTTTGTTACTGTATTTTTGTGCTACCTTATCCCTTGTGTTTTGATGAATTGTGTCGTTTCTTCATTTTTTTTTGTCACTCACACGAGGTTCTTGCGCGCGAACAAAACATCATGGTTCAAGCCCGTCTGCTAAGCTGTCGGCTGCGAGTGGCAGTATTGTAAAGTAAATAAATATAATAAATCTATCGAAAGTGGCTCGCGAGCATTCTTACTTCGACCTGTCGCTGGGAGGTTTTGTAGTTACTTCTTGCGATGCGCAAACTAGTTCAAATTTTAACTTGACTGAGCACGCAATTATAAACTAACATAGGAGAGAATTAACTAAAAAAAGTCAGTTGCTTTGGGTAACTAGGCCAAAGGTGGATATGTGCGCTAGCATGACGTCAATTGTCGGTTGGTGCTACGAACCACTAGGTGGTACCAGGCTACCACACAATTACCACCCCAGCTTCTTCTTCCGTTTAGCTACTTGTAAGCACCATTCGAAACACGTTTTCCTCCTAACCGCTGCTGCTCATTCCGCTTAGCGCGGTGTGCATAGTGGCGGTGCTGCCTAATTAGCGCCTCAAGTTCTGGTAAGTTCGCCTCAAGACACTATTTTCTTAGAACATTTAAAGACGGCCCGCTGGCCCCGAAGTCTGCGTGACTCCGGAAGCCTCGAAAATACGATGCCGTAAAGTTGCGGCATGGTAGGCGGCCATTGACTCGCGCTGAAACCCTTGGTTTCATAGCTGGAGAAGGAGTCTTGGCGACGATGTGCCTTTCTGGACAAGCTCAGCGCCGCAAGCTTGACTCGCGTTGAATTCCGCTACTCGCACTGTGCAGCCATTGTTCTTGACTGCCGAAGGGTACTGTGCGATGTCAGTGCACGTTAAAGAATCCCAGGTGGTCGAAATTTCCGGAGCCCTCCACTACGGCGTCTCTCATAGCCTAAGTCGCTTTGGGACGTTAAACCCCATAAACCAACCAACCTACATTTAGAGAATAGTGTTGTGATTTTGTTTTGCAATTAATTAATAGATATTGAACTAATGGCGACGGTTTCCTTCCTTTTATAAAGAAAGTCTAATGTTCGAGCGACTCACTTTTCGATAACTCTAAGGGCGTTAACGGGAGAGAAATGGTATAGAAAGCAAGACCGGAAAACCATCTGAAGGTACCGGTTTGCTACCCGGCAAGAAGATATATAAAGGGAAGGAGAATCTAAAACAAAATGGCTAAGGCACAGATGCCGCCAAAATGATAATAATAAATAATATCATTATCATTATTATTCTCACGCGTTCGATACAGGAGATATGATGGTTTCTTGGATTCAAGCGCGAGCGCACGAGAGGCATATTCTAAGAAATGTATAAAGCACTTCCTAGTTTTCACTATGTAAGGCGCGGCAAAAGTTTGATCGCCGAAGCGTGCTCTCTAATTGTATGGCCTGTACCGGCCATAACACCAATAAAATGAAGCGACGTTATACTGGGGATGAGCAAAACACGAATTGACGGAACCCGGCAGGAAGGGGAAATATAAAATAAATGATGTCGGTTTTCGCAGCGCAAAAGGCGTGTTGCAGCCACGGTTTCACTTCATGTCCTGCATGGAGGCCCATTTATTCTTATCATGTTTACATGAATGCACTGCACTACCAAGAGATGGAGATAATCGTGGCATTTTTCAAGGATTGCTAGGGTGCTTCAATAATTTGAAGTCGCCTCACAAGTGTCCGTGGTCTTTGCCTGTCTTTTTTCTTCTTACCTGGTGCTAGGTCGATCACCACCAATTCATTAATTTGCTTTGGGCGCGGCGGCTGGTTATGTTCCTGCAGGGTTCAGTGGCGTCAGTTTCGAATTGGTTCAAAGGAAATAAGGCGCTGTCATAACGCTTTGTGAGGTTCTCATACAGGTGCTCTTTTTTTATTCAGGATGACAAGCGAAACGTGTATTTACCTTGAATGAACTGTGATGAGTTATTGGCACTGCTCACGAACCTCACGCATTATACTCACATCTAAGCAGTTGTGCTGCGTGTGTCGAGTATTATGGCGTATAAGCGGCTAAGGTTATCACGCGCCAACCAAAAGGTAGAATTTTTTGGCCTTGTAAGAAATATTTAAAATATTTAAAATAAAATATAAAATAATATTTAAAATAAATATAAAATAAAATATTTAAAATTAAAAGAAATATTTAAAATTTCAACTTTTTAAGAAGCTTGGCTTCTTTAAAATAATGTATAAACGCAAGACATGTCCAGAAGTGCATTTTCGCCTATGAATAAACAAGTGTGAAAAGGCACACATTAAGAATAAAGCAGGGGAGTATGTTTTTGCCTGAGTTTTTCCAGCTCTGTACATGAACACGAAACGTGATTTATGGTGACGGCTTCTCCGCACAGCTCGCATGCTGATGGCTCTTCTTTGCAAGAATAAAACCGTGAGCGAGGTGTGTGTCCAATGCGAAAGCAACATAAAATGACTTCAATGAATCGTTCTTGGTTTGCGTATGACTGCCATTCTGCGATGATAGGTTTCACTATCCGTGACTTATTTATTTCAGTATTTCATTTAGACAGCCATTTATCTGTCAGCTTATAGGGTACTAACATGATTGCATCTTTTCAGTGAATGGTAACTTTTTTATTTCTATGTGTCCAGCTTGTTCAGCACGTAAGTACATCAGCTTTTTTATTAACCCTGATTCCGACGTGAAAGACGTGAAGGAAAGTGAAAGACTGATAGGAGGGCAGGAAAACGCGACTGCCGATTCTCCCTGGGCGGTCATATCTCAGAGATACTTACTCAAGGTTACCTACCGGATAGTGGGGCTTAACAGCAGTGAGTATAGAAGTGTTTTCGACTCGGTCTTTTTGCTGCTACTGGGTCGCAGCTTCTATTTCGCGAGAAAATTTCATCGCTGGTTTGATTCGGGTGTGGGAGTACTGAGAGAACGCGGCATGTTTCGTGGAACACGTATACAGAGCGTATTAATTATTATGTGGTGCCTAATAAACTTAATGGTTTTTACGCCGTAATGTCTGCCATGGCACTGCCCCTGTCAAAATAAAGTATTAACTCGAATTATGACGTGGAAAGTTTGTATTTGTGAGATAAACATGAATATTCACGAAACTACACCAGCGAACAAGTTCTGAAAGGCAGCCGCCAACACTCCCTGTATACATGCTCTGTGCTTCAGCAGCTGCGTCACCCTTGAAGGTAACAGTGGATTTATTCCGTCCGCAGTTAGAGCTGCAGCAGGACGCTTATGAAGTTTTGCAAACTTTTTGAACTAGTGCTGAGGCTTCAATCATTTTTAAAGCTTCCATACTAGGAGGACACAAGCCAAGTCCTGTTTCAGCTAACTTCATGCGGAGTGATGCTCAGAATCTACTATGGTTTTCTTGTTGTTCAGCCAAAAATTATTCATGACAGCTTTATTACATTAAGTCAGACTGATTGTATAGCATGCTGACTGCCTTAGTTGCAAGCTGGAAGTTGCGCTTGCAGATACTTCACTCTTGGTACTGTTTGGTTGCTAGAACGAAGCAGCTGACTCCCCTCAAACGAGGCCCTCAAGCCAATGGCGTCGGCCGATTGTCACTACGCCATAGTTGATTTCCTTGCAGTTGCTTGCCTGACATCTCAGGGGACTCTCCGTTACGAAAGTATTAACTGCAGATGGGACGCCGGCAGGAGTACCCGCAATGCAATGATAATCGGTTGACGCTGCTAGTTAGATGGCTAGCTTTGAAGGGCATCTTCTGCTTCGTGCTTCAGTTGTAATCCGACTACAGGAAGCAGTTAGTGGGACATCCTTCAAAAGTGATTATCTGGTTCCGCGAGGGAATAAGGCGGCCGAAACGGATTTCTGTAACAAAACGTTAATACCATTATGGGATGAAAGTAATCTCGACCTTTAAACCTACGCTTATTTGAACCACTAGCGCTACTTTGACAGATGCTGTCACCTCTCCAGAAGGTTTGCGCAGTGTTCATTTGCTGGTTTGCTTTCCACGCGAAAGTAGAAACCGACGGAAGGCACCAGTGTGCGGTTGAAAGAAGGTCGAGTTCAGGTAGATGGACAGTTGTTTGGTTTAGAAATCGAAATCAGTTTTGTGGGTTGGATTAAAATGAAACAATCACGAATAAAAGAAGGCGGAGATACTTAGCGGCACTAGCTTCCCATGGTAACTCCAAACTGAAACGACTCAGAAACTGCCTACAAGAAAAAACGAAAACGGCCCAATAAGAAAAGGAACTACACTCACCTGTTGCCCTACGCAGCCGGCGCGCTGTGCTTTTGGGAGAAAATCAGCGCTCGGATGATCGCGCAATCCTTCTAATCTGGGACATTGTTCCGATTTATCTCGCCAGCAAAATAGGGTGCGAGAAAACACTTGAACGACGGCCATCTAGTGTTTATGCGGGTGGCCGGCCCTTGTTCACTGCTGCCAAGAGATAACATCTATGGCGAGTAATAAGTGAGGGCTTAGGGGCGAAAGGCTGTAGAATGCGGAGCAGAGGTATAATGCTGGTGCGCTTGGGAAGCTGGCGGTGTCAGGTGCCAGTTTGAACAATGTTTTCGCGGTCGCTGTGGTCCTCCCGCCTGAGCTAGAAAAACAAATTCTATCACATTCTAAATAGCGATGTATTAACTTCATTTATTTACTTAGCTACAGCGCCCGTTGGACATTATCGTAAGGGGGTTATTTGCAAACACAAAGGCAAAAAGAAGAGAACGAACAAAAGAAACGAGTCAGTTATAAAACAAAAAACAAACAAGTATTAAAAGCGGAAAACAACACAGTTAACAGGAAGCAATCTGTCCAAATACAAAAGCTCTATGAGATTTCAGAATGGAGAACACTGGATGTATGAAATAAATCAAATTGATGTAATGCTCTCTGTGGCAGTTGAAAAACTTTGGGCAGACACTGTCTCATCCGGGAGGGAATTACATTTTTCTATTGTTCGTAGATAGAATGAAAGCTTAAATATATTTACACGACTTTGGTATGGCCTGAATTTTTCAGTATTGTCTCGTCCCTTGGACTGACAATGACGTCGGTTTGAATATGTTTTTGACGATACCTGTGTTATCGCTGTTAACATTACGTTGTTAACATTATGTAAAGAATTAATCTAACATCCGTCTGCGTGTGGACAGCATCTTCAATTCTAGACTTTCTTTGATTTTCGAACCTCTTATGAGCCGCAGTTGTAGACGTCTCTAACGTATCTAGGCGTTTTTTTTGGCCGGACTCTAGCTTGTCTTCAAGAACAATTGTGAACGGGTCCCACATTGGGCACGCGTATTCTAACACGGGCCTAATACTAGTAAGGTACAAAGTTTCCTTCAAAGCTTTGGGCGCCGACCTAAAGTTTCTCTTTGAAAAGGTTCAAAAGGCGACAAGCTTTAGCACTTGTTAACTCGATGTGAGATGTCCAGTCCAATGTTGCAGTGAATGTGACGCCTATGTATTTCACTTCGTCAACACGCTGCACTGGAATATTATTTTATCAAGCATGAACTAGAGAAGTTTTTCTTTTTGTTTGTGAATTGTATATGATGGCATTTGCTATGTTAAAATCGATCTTCCATTTGACACACCGGGGGCAAATTTTCTCAACGCAGAGCTGCAACACGCTCATACCTTCGGAACATGACACAGGGTGATATACAAAACAGTTGTCCGGGTACGATCTCACAGTCGAATCGACGCCTTCAGTTAAATCATTGGTATGAATGAGGAACAGGAGCGGCCCAAGGACCGGTCCTTGCGGTCCGCCGGAAACATTAACCACCCGTGACGTTGCTCTATTCAGGATCACTTTTTGCTGACGTTCGTTCACATAATTTTTAAGCCAACCGTAATGTGAATTAGGAAGCCCAAGAAATTGTAGTTTTATACAAAAGTAACCTATGTGGGAGCACACGAAAAACCTTTCGCAAATCAATGAACACAGCATCTACTTGCGTTGAAGGAGTGTGCAACATCGTGAATGAATTCGGTAAGTTGAGTGGTACAAGATGGCCAGGAGCGAAACCCGTGCTGAGTCGGACGGAAAAAGTCATTGTCATGAAGATGCTTAATCAGACAAAACTAAATAGCATGTTCCAGTGTTTAACAGCAAACATATGACAACGAATCCGGTCTAAAATTGCTTTTCTAGATTACGACGGCCGCTTTCAAAAACAGGAGTTACAGGCGCAATTCTTCAGTCGCTAGGTAATTTTTGAGAATTTAACGATTTGGTAAACAATTCATTCAAAATAGGCGCAATAATGTGGGAACAGCGCTTCAAGACGTGGTTCGTATCCCATCTAAATCATGAGCAGAATGAGGATTAATTTTGGACAAGAGCGCCTTTACTCCAGCTTCATTTAAAACGATGTCGTGCATTTTTATTTATTATTACCCTCAGGGTATAAACATTACAGAGGTGAATGGGTTTTAATCAATAAACAAACAAAAAATATGCACAGCAACAAGAACATACAAGTAATACTGTAAGTGACAGTTAAGTTTGGTTAAAAAATGATCTGAAGGTAACACTTCGTATAACTCAGGCACCAGTGCAAGACGACAAGCTATTAATACAAAGTGAAAATATACATTGAAGTAATCAACTTTTGCAGTATCATCAGTTGATGAATCACCTTCTTGGCAAAGAGGTGGAACGCGAACGCTATCCATTTTGCTACTTACACATACCGCCACAATTACTTTGGGCTAGATAGTATTTTTTAGCTAGAGATAATAAATATGTTCTTTTTGTCACCTTTAATTTCTTTTTCAGGCGTTTAGTTACTGTTCTAAGCCTGTAATATAAATTTTGATTCGGTGTTTTCTTCAATGCCTTGTGTACCCCTGCCTTCTTTCTCATTGATAAATGCTGGCCTCTATTAATCTAAGGTTTATCCTTTCTACGTCAAGGTGATACCTCCCCCGAAAGAATATATTTGGCTACCAAGGAGAGAAGTTTGTCTAGGAACATTTTCCACTGGTTTCCTACGCTTCATTCAATTCGGCATTCCAAGAATACTGGCAGGAATTAATCTAACTGCTCATTTATGGCAGTATAGTTTCCTTGTACATACACAAAAGCTTTCTCGGACAATCCTTTCTAATTTGTGCTTTTTTGCATACTATTGCATTTGCGACCTTCTGATTGCTTATTCCTGAGGTTTCCGAAACCGTTTCTGCCAAATCTTTGCTATTACTGAATAACAAGTCTAGCGTATTGCCTCCAGCTAAGCGATAACATATTGGGAAATTAAGAAACTGAACCAGTTGATTGCTTCGTATGAGCTCACAGAAGGCTGAGTGAAGTATTGAGCTGCTAGCTTATAGAGGATAGGAGTCCTGCCATATGATTTCGGGCATATTAAATTTCTTCCCAAGAAGAATGGTTTCCGACGATATGACCAAGAGTGAACGTGAAAGGCTACAAATTGGTTCTATGCTCGTTGCAGATGGTGGCCTGTAAAACAATCCCACCACAAGGCTGATACCTGTAGAAATCATTATTCTGCACTAAATACATTCTAAAGAATCGTCACCAAAATACACCGGCGAACTTCGAACTCTTTCATGTACAAGAATAAACACGCCTTCTCCGAGCCGATTACGGTCTTTCCGATAAGCTATGTACTCAACAGGAAACAATTCAAAATTTGATATGTGAAACTCAAGCCAAAATTTTGTCGCGTAGAAAATATCAGGTTGTGAAATGCACAGAAGGCTAGCGAATTCATCCGTTTTATTCTTCATGCTCCTGCAATTGATAACATTGAAGGATAGGCGATCGAATGAAATTCTTTTATGCCGCGGAGGTGCATGCTTTGTCTTTCATTGTACATATTCTCGCGCAAAATCTGTTGTACCGTCATAAATATAACTTTTGGCCTCCACAGTCATCTTGTTGTACTTAAGTTTAAATTTAAATTCTTAGTGTTCACGCGGATAAACAATCATTAACTTCTACAACGCCGCAGAAGGTGCGAGTAATCTTCAGTTATCGGTACTCCAGAGTCTTTAAGCTTTGAAGCAGCAGAAATAAGACGCTGCTTGCCTTAAAAAATCCCAAACTTGGCAATTCCTGGCCTTGGTTTATCGCTGCTATGCTTCCCCGTTCTGTGAGCTCTCTCAATTTTTGACGGGTGAATAGTGACACCTCATTCGTTGGTGCAGACAGAACTTTCGCATCACATTTGTCCCATGTTTCTTTCTCGTGGTCGTCGTCTGTGTCAAAAAAGAGTAAATTATTCTTACGGGAATGGTTTTCTAGCTCGCCTTGGGTGATTAATACGTGTCGCATAGGTTTTCAGAGCTGGCTATTTTTCACCTGTATTTCCACTCTGCCCTCATGCACAGACAAAACAAACAGATCCTTTCCTAATTGCCAGCTGTGGACGTTAGTTTCTGAGTTTTGTCCTCGAGCTGTTTGTGTTCAGTTCGCAGGGCTTCTAACTATTGAACCATTTTTTCTTGACGAGCCAATGTCATCGGTAACAAACGTAAGGCTTCCATTAGCTCACGCTCTTGCTCTTCCAGTAGAGGACCAGGGTTGTCTTCCACGTAAGCAGCTAGCAATAAGACTATTCTATACAAAAAATGCATGCCACGAGTGCAGGCATAGATACTGCCTCAGACAAGCCGAAACCACCTTAACGACCTAATGAGTTCCAGTCCCGACCTTTCATGCGTGCGAGCTGGCTTACGATGACAAAATACACCAGCCCGAAGAAAGAACACATGTAAGCGTTTCTTCCGTATCTCGGCACAGGACCCCGAAGGCCTTGTCTGCAGCAGTCGTTTAAGTAGCCGTTCTTCGCATAGCGAGCGCCCTTGATGACCAGCAGTGAGAACTGCTATGACGCTGGGCAATGAAGATTCATCGAAATACGCCCACAACCAGCGGTCAATTATTACATGGATTATATTGAGACTAGAAAAAAAACAAAAAAAAATGTGTCCCAGCCCACACCACTAAATATAACGGGCTGGTCAATGATTACCGCTGGACACTCACCCTTTCGAGGACGCCATCGTCTTTGAAACTTGTGCCAGTGTGTGCCGCTGCACTTCGCTGCGGCTGTCGCCCCAGCAATGAATACAGATGAGGCCACTCGGTACCTTCGATGTTTCCGTCTGGGCATGCGTTGTAGACGCCCCCGCAGCCTCCAAGTTGACATGAAATACAGCCAGTGCCGGACGCTGCTACAAAGGCCTGTAACAACTGAAGAAAGAGCAGATGTAAGCGTTTTTTCCGCATCTCGCCACCGGAACTGGAAATCGTGTGCGTTGTTAATACCAGTTATTGTTACGAAATGCATTAAACTTTTTCTTCGAATTGCCTGCCTTTTGGGAGTTTTTTTGAAAAAGCTGGTCAAAGTCCTGCGTTCCCTTTATTTTTAACATTTTGAATACATCAATACTCCTCTTGCTCTCTTCGAACAACTTGACGTCATGGCCTGCCACTCGTTAGCACAGAATTACCATTCCGAGGGAAGGTATTGTGCACTCTGAAAAGCTTTTTTTTTCGTGGCCAGCACTACGCTGTCAGCCTGTTCGACAGCGCTTTTAGGGTGTGCAACACAGTACGGGCTTTCATTGCGTTCCAGGCTGGATGTCTTGTGGTGCAAATGACAAGGAATATAATTTTAACCACAGGCAGCATCACTGGAACGACCACAGGCGTGAATTTATTATTTCTTATTATTTAACACTGCTGCAGATTCCTACTGGTATCCATGCAGGAGATGGCAAACAAACATTTTGAGGAAAACGTGTCACATATTTGTGCTGTAGGTGTGGTATCTCCATATTAGAAAATACCTCGCTTAGGCAAGAAAAAAGTAAAAAAAAAAGCTTTAGCTTTTTTTATGGTAGAAATAGGAGCAATTTTCCGACTGCATTTATGCTGCAAAAAAAATGCATACAACGTGATGCGACAAATCTGCGTAAGCAGTACTGATTGCACATTTCGCCCTTCCCTTAATCGCTTTACTTTTGGTGGTTTGAATTTTTATTTCGCCTTGCTTTTTTCATTCTGGTTTGTTATATGGGGGTTTAACGTCCCAAAGCGACTCCGGCTATCAGGGACACCATTGTGAAAGACACTGAATAATCAAAAAACATGAGGTTCCTTAAGGTGAACTAGCATTGTACAGTACACGGGCGTCTAGAGATTCCCCTCCATCGAAATTCAATCGCCGCGACAGGATCGAAATCACGTGTTTAGGGTCAGCAGCCGAGAGCCATGACCACTGAGCCACCGCGGCGGCTCCCTATTCCATTCTACGCAGCTTGGGGTTCTGCTGGGTAGAAACCTCCGGTGGTTGCAGATGGGCAGTGGTGGACGCTTGTAGGTCGGAGGTTGTTTACTGTTATCCTCCCTCACAAAAGGCGTCTCCTCGTAAAAAAAAAAAAAAAAAATCACAGGCCTCTTAGGTTGCAAATCTCGGTTTCAGAAGCTTCGCGTTCGGGCGACTTTTTCGTGTTACTGACATAAGCCGTCATTTCTAATCGCATGTAAGTCCTCGACATAATATACGGCAAGAAAATCCTTAATTGGTTGTGGAAAACTGTTTTGAGTTAACAAATACTTGTATTATATTGGAGATGCTGTGAAGCTGACCATCTAGCTTGATTCGTACGTCTTGAACCACTTCATGCGACATTTCGCATACATAAGTGTTAAAGTAATATAGAGCTTAGGACCGAGTGACGGAGAAATGGGACAGCTGTTTTTGCGTTTGCTGTGGAACTCAATCTCCTTTAACCTCCAAAGGGCGCAAGAGGAGAAAGGGGAAGTGAGCGCTACTGCCGGTGGAGTTTCCATTAAGCGGCAAACTCGGAGCACAAGCAACAATAACAACAACAAAATGGGCACCTACGTTAGGCCCTAGGAAGTGTGCGTGCAGATTCAACCGCGCACTTTATTTATTTATTTACAATACCTGCAGCGCCCGCAGGCATTAATGTCGGGGGAAAGAATATGCAGGGTGTCCCAGCTAACTTAGACCATGATTAAAAAAAAAAAACCTAAGGGTTCTTCAGAGCTGAAATGGCATGGATGTTGTTGGGGTTTGTCTAAAGTTACAGTACCATTTTTGATGTTCGCCCTCTTTGAATAATTAGTCGAGATAAACAAATTACGTTTCTAAATATAGCTTGAAACGTTCAGGCGTCAAGGGGAAAGTTGTTTAGCTCCACAAATATTGTCTAGCCCCGGCACTTCCGACGAGACAGACTTAGCGTGGCCGTTTTTATTCGGGAAAAACGAAACCCCGTGAAGTTGAAAAAATACCACGAGACAGCGCGCTCCGTGCGTCCGAATTCGCCGCGATTACAGCGCTCTCATCCGTGCCTTGTAAAAAACATCACTCGCTTCGCGCTTCGCGCCTTTCCGCCTTTCCATCGCGACATCCACCCGAGCTTGCGTGGATGTCAATGAGTAATTACTCCCTTATTACAAATCTACTCCACCTTGGGGGATTCCTCTGAAACATTTGACAACACAGTATTTCTTATGTTAGTTCACTCTGCTGCTATAATGATGCAACGCTGGAGTGTGTGCTGCAAACAAACACCGAAAATCACCAGCGGAGACTAAGTGAGCCGGAAACTTTGAGAGAGGATTACGGGCTCACAAGGCTGAGTAAAAACAGGTTGCACACATGAATCATGTTGAAAACATGCGGTGACATTTTGAGAACAAGTTTGAGCTTTGAGAAATCAATGATTCGTTTTTTTCTTGAGCGAGCTCTGTTTAAGTGCAGAACAAAAGCATGCGTTTGCAAGGCCATTGTGCAGGTGGCCGTAGAGGACTAGTTGGGGAATTCATGCCTCACACTCACCTTAATTTCACTATTCTCTCTCAATATCGACTTATCACCTTTTGCATTCCTTTCCTTATTTCTTAGAGACTTTTCAGCGTCTATTGTTCGTCATCCTCACTTCACCGAGTATTACACAGATGAGAGTGAAGATGAGCACGCCCACAAAGGGCTTGCCCAAATATGCTCAAGAGACCTTCCGAGTTTAATTGGCCTGACAGCCTAAACATGAAAAAAACGAGGATCAAACAGGTGTTCTTTTTTATCAGAAAGTGGTGCTTTTTGTTTGGAGTGGTACAAGAACGTAGCACACAATGCCTTCAATGTATTTATTTTGCGTCTGCATTTTCACTTCCCTGCGTCCGAGGAAGAAACTAAAAAAACGAAAGTATAGATTTGAAATTAACAACTGTACACGACCATGTATAGCGTTCGGTCATACACATGATCCACATGCGTAGGCGGATATGCTATTCATGTCGTGCATGGGCGCTTAACACAAAAGAAATCAAAATGGAAGAAGCAGTAGACGAAGAGCAAGAACATATCTCCGCAGAATACGCAATTTTCTATGGCAGCTCCCATAAATGAAATGAAATCTTTATTTGCCATCAAGTACAGATGGGGGGATTGTAGAAAAAAAAAGCTGTCCTTGGACAGCTTGACGGGTCCACAATCCCTTATTTTGGCAGAGTGGCGGCATCACGTGACATATTCTTGATATGCAAACATATACATACATTTTAAGGAAGCTTAACAACAAGTAATATGATCCTTACTGAGCGAACGATTGTCACTACATTTCATAATATATGTGATCGTAAAGGTGACCTCATGGATTATTATACTGCATGATTTGCCGTAGTGTATTTCAGTAATGCAGCTCGGTAATGATGCAGTGGCCGTAGATGTGAGAGCCAGGATTACTGTTATGATTGAAGTGCAGTGGGGCATTTGAGGCGTAGGGGAGGATGGGGCAAAACGCAACACAAATTTCCAAATAAGCACCATTATTTTGTTTTATTCTGGAGTTTAAAAACAAATGCTGCCGAATTTCGCGCCTTTTTGACTGATTTCTCGCTCACAATGGCTCATTTAAATTTTTTTTCCTCTACTTAGGTGCATCTAATCTGGTCAACCTGAAAGCCACTTGTAGCGGAGATGTTCAGAATCAGACCACCGAAATGTGAAAATAATTTGATTGCTAATTCAGAAGTTAGGAGGTGCTAACTAACAAAGGGGGGCGTTTGCCACACATGTAGCCTTTTCTTAAAAAGTTTATTTGTTAGTTACCCGAGGTTCAAAAACTCCTAAAGTTTGCCTTTGATAAGGCCAATGACCAATTATATTACCTAAATGCCTGCGGTAATCAAGGGTACCAGGATGATTGAGCTGCACCGTTATGAATAATGGGGAGTGCAGAATTTCGCGTCTTTTCGACTAATTTCTTTGTCAACACGGCTCGTTTAGAATTTTTTTCCCCTGCTTAGGGGCAGTCA
This sequence comes from Amblyomma mixtum, assembly GCF_055824585.1. NCBI lineage: Eukaryota > Metazoa > Arthropoda > Arachnida > Ixodida > Ixodidae > Amblyomma > Amblyomma mixtum. Next base: position 171,600,842 of record NC_143013.1, on the reverse strand, counting down.
ATTCCGACAACCTTAAAGCCATTTGTAGTGAACATGCATAGAACCAGTTCACTGAAATATGAAGTTAATTTGATCGCTAGTTCGGAAGTTAGGGGGCAGGCTCTAAGTATCAAATTGCCGCGTTTTGCCCCATTGTCGAATTTTGCCCACTTTCTCCTAATACGAATTAGCCTGCAATATTTTGAGATAATTTCATTTTTAGGGACACGTTGGTCGATCAGAATGAAGCAGTACAATAACTACTCATTGTCCTGATGTATTTATCCATAAATCATAATTATCGCCGTTAGCCTATGTACTTTGCCTACAGTACAAAAGCCTAGCTGTTTCATTTGTCTCCAATTAGTCCTGTCGTACGGCAGTTACGACCACCCTGTATCCACGACCGACTTTCTAATCACATCTAACCACCTTGTTCTCCGTCTCCCCTGCTGTGTTTTCGTTCTTTCAGAATCCATTTCATTACTCTAAGGGGTCTTAGGTTATCAGCTCTATACATTTCACGCACTTTCTGTGTCAATCTTTTCAACACCGATTTCAGGTATTGGTTTGCTGTCTTCTTGTCTGCCCTCTTCGTCTTTTTTTGCGCCCGTTAACTAGAAAGGATATCGCCCTCCACTTTCTTCCTGCAGTGGGCTTGACCACTACGCATGAACCACTGGTATCACCGGAAAGCATTGGAGCTAGCTCTGTACACGCTTGGAGTAGGCTGACCCCCGTATAATGCTGAAAAAAAAATGCGGGCAGTTTGGAAACGGAAAGCCAAGAAATCTGAAAAAAGAATTTTTGTCTAAAAAGTATTATTCCTTTCTCGCTCCTTGTTGCATATTTGAGGAAAAAGCAATGCATCTTATTGTTGTGATTTTGCTCTGCAGTTATGTTTATTGAAGCCATGTAGGTGTGTTAGTTTAGTTCTTAGATCCTTGCTTATGTTTTTGTTAATCGCTGGAAGCACATGCCTTTATCACTTTAGGCTAGGCATGATCGATCAGAGCGCTCTAGAAGAGCCTTGAATCCGCATGGCTGTTCCCAGCATGTTTGAGATGATTATCTTTGTTTCATGCGTTCTATCTCGAGAGTTCGATGCCATATTTGTATTGAAACACTAGGAGAAAGTTAATTACTTTCAGAGATACCGTAAGAAAACTGATATAAAATGACGCTCACGCAACGCCTCAGGCTAGGTAATGAAATTGCAGATGAGTTGAGGGTGAGCGCCTTGCTAAACAGGTATGATTTACACACAGCTACTATGTATACTGCTTCTTTGTACCCTATAGGTTTATGCAGTGTGCATGCCTGATGTACAATTAATCACCTCTTGTGTGAGTGCCCTGTCTTCTTTAACGAAAGACGTAATCTACGTTGTGCTCAGGACCGCCTTGATCCTCGCCCTTTCACAGAGGCCAAGATCCTCGGTCCGTGGCCACAACAGTCGACTACCATCAAGGCTTACGAGGCACTGTTTTGTTTTTTACGAGAGACTGCCTTGATTGACAGAATCACTGTGTTTCCCGTTCCCTCTCTCTTCTCTTTTTAATCCCCTCATTCCCCTCCCCAGTGCAAGGTAGCCAACCAGAAACCTTTGAAGTTAACATCGCTGCCTTTCCCCTCTCTGTATCTCTCTCTTTCTCTCTCACGCCTCATGTTGTTTAAGCATATATTGAGCGCTATCTACTTACCCCTTCGATGTGTTCTGCACGTATGAGCCGTTCTTGTGCACATTTAGATGAGTAATAAGCTGCATCTGAGAAAAAAAGAACCAAGCGACAGCGCACACACGTGGAACGCAAGCGTCATTTTGCGTACTCGGAAAAGAGTCAGCCGAGTGTTCTCTGTGCAGCAAACTCAGCATCGGTACACTGACCTAAATGTGCAGGCTGGCGGAAACCCTACAGCTGTTTGAACGCTACAGCACGAGGCGTATCGGATATGACATTGAGCTGGATTCATGTGAAATAACTCGACGTAATTTACGCTGATGAAAAATGTATACATTTTGTCACTGCTGCTTATAGTCCACCTCTAGTGAAAACAATGCTTATTCCGGCGTCAAATGTATGGCGTAGTCTACATTACAGTTTATAAAGAAGTTTATTGAGGTTGGCGATAACTTAGTTACTGATGATGATAGCAGTGCCCAGGAAAAGCTTCCGGAGTGGTCGTCGCGGTGTTTGAACCGGTGCTGGTGCAGACGCGGGCACATTTGAGTGCTTTAAGTTATTGGCGTTCGTTACCCGCTGGAAATCTGAAGCGATTATTTAATAAATTTGATGTCGATGCACACAGACGCTTCTAGCCCTGCAGATGCTGTGAAACTTCTAGATGGCGGCCAGTGGGGAGGAGGGCGCTGCTGTGGCCTTGTAGGCCAGCGCTATTTGGCGGATGGCAACCGCACATTCAAAGGCAAACCTTTTCATCTTCATAGGTACAATAGCCCACACTGGATTCGCCAATTTCAGGGTGTCTGGTTTGGTTTATGGGGTTTAACGTCCCAAAGCGACTAAGGCTATGAGAGACGCCGTAGTGGAGGGCTCCGGAAATTTCGACCACCTGGGGTTCTTTAACGTGCACTGACATCGCACAGTACACGGGCCTCAAGAATTTCTCCTCCAAAGAAATTCCAGCCACCGCAGCCGGGATCGAACCCACGTCTTTCGGGTCAGTAGCCGAGCACCATAGCCACTGAGCCACCGCGGCGGCCAATTTCAGGGTGTCTGGAACTACACTGACTGCAATTGAATTTATGAGTAACTGACCGCAACTGCACTGCGTAGCTGGGCACAGAAGGCACGGCAGCATAAAGCAACAGCGCTCTCTTTACAGCTGTTGTTATATACATTTTATATTTTATATAGCGCGCACCGCGTTGCATTCTTTTTGCGGGCGACAAGGTTTTGCACTGAACAGGAAAGCGAGCGAACCACGCGTTACGGCCGCTCCCCCTCCCTCCCCCCCAAAAAAATATAAATAAAACACGCCCCTTCGAAGCCTTTTATTTTCTTGATGGACTTGCACGCACACAGAGCGTCTACCGTTCGACGTCGTAGGCACAATTTGGGGGGCAATATATACATACATATATATATATATATATATATATATATATATATATATATATATATATATATATATATATATATATATATATATATATATATATATAGGTGAGCAGACTGCCCCAAAACAGGCTTCAGACAAATATAGAGACGAAGATACAACGGCTAACTGCGCGGAATGGCCACTATGAGCGCTAGCTCACTGAAGTGGCTTTTGAGCAACTTCACTGGGTTTCCAGAATTGTGTGGGTGGCCGTCCTTAGCTTAGGATCCCGATGGCTTGGGCTTCCTCTCAAGCTCTGGTGTGCAGCTTGCGGTGCTGGGAGAGACACGTGTCGGCCAGTTCCACCCCGGATTCCGTTTGGCTAAATTCCTCTAATATTTGTCTGCAGTAGCACATCACATGAATGATGCCGGAGATTTCGCTGCATGGTGTGCATGTGTTGTCTTTGTATTTCTCTGGCCATATGAAGTTGCAGTGCTGTCCAAACACACTCTTTCCTTCGCTTTCAATCAAGCGTTAAAAGGTGGTTGAAGCGTAATAGTAATGTTCCAGTAATTCGTTGCCTTTTTTTTCAGTCAACATGCGGGATTGTTCCCGATTCGGTATACAGTGGATTCTGGGCTTACTTTTGTACAATGCATTTAAAAAAATAAAAACACAGAAATGATCTGGAGAAGAGTGGTAATGATGCGAGATTACCCAAACTCATTGCCGAGTGTTGCTTAATGACCGCTGACGGGAAGCGTACAGTTCAGTGCCAAGGCACTTTCACATACGTGTGCTAGCTGCACAGCATGTTGGATGTGCCTTCAGTTCACGAAAATATGCGAGCAGAGTAGTGCTCGAAAGCTGTCCACTTAAAGAACGGGAGGCAGTGAATGTTTGGCCACGTTTTGTGGTCTGTATAAAGGCGTTTTGATGCACGAGAAAACCCTAATTTCAGTTGGCTCACTGCGGGCTCTTTGCAGCTCAAATTAAGCGGTACAGTACATGCACAAATTTTAGCAGGTTAAGGGCATCGCTCGCAGTTAATCAGTAGCATTTTTCGAATGGGCAATGTGAATATTTTGAAATCAAATAAAAATCCTCCCAAGCTACACTTAACTCTATAAGCCGAAAATAAAATGGTGAAGTCATCCTTCGTGGTAGTGTTGAAGCACCTGCGGCGAAGTTTACATTTCTGTCAAATGTTGTTTACTTTATTGGATACATCACGCAAAATACACTACAGTTGCGATATGAATATTCCTAGTTTCAGATGCATTAAAGCAATCAGTGTTACAATTTCGTATTCTAGCAAAAAAAAAAAACTGCTCTTTTCCAATGTATACATTGTGGGTTTTGAACAGGGGGATAATACGTGCTGATACAGTCCAAAACCGCCAACCACACCCCGTGACTGTGAGCGCTCGCCGACCACGGCAAGTCTTGCACTGTGGGGCAACAAATGAACGACACTCTGGCTGACACAGACAAGGCATTTATTGCTGCAACAACAATAACACCAACTAGCAACAAAATACGCTTAGGTATCGAGATCGTCCGACTCACCAGCGCGGTTACGAGCGAGCTTTCGCCTATGCTAGGGCAAGGGAGCAGCTCCGAGGGCGGAGGGGATGAGTCAGCGGGAATGCCCCCACGACGGCTCGCCTCCCTGGCAGAGAGCGGAGCGCTGTGCCGAAACATCCCGACGCGATGAGCTCCCGAGCCAAAAAGAGAAAACTCTCCCGTGCGCACGCACGGACACGCAACGATCGCGTCGTCCGTGGCGCTGGTGTTGTTGGGACGCAGGGGGTTTCTCCTGTTAGTTAAGGTAACTAACTAGGTGGGGCGCTACGTGGGAAAGGAAACTAAAGGAGACGAAGCGGGGAAAGCAGGGCAAGTTCCGACAACATGTATGAGAAAGGACCTTAAATGGTTAACAGAGCATTTGAGTTTTCTGGTGCTGGCGGAGCACAAAGGTGCGCAATGAGAATGTGCAATCATAGTTTCCTGTTTAAAAGCTCTGTGTCGAAACTCTATTCTAAGCGCATTGTTGAGAGGGGTAGCTTTTGGCCACATGTGGTTAAACGTGCACCTACGATCATTGCTAATAGGGTAATAATGCGGTATTTCGCGCACTAAAGAGATGGGGGGAGCATACAGTGAATGAGTGAGAAGGGTACTTTCGAAAATATTCCTTGAAACTTAGCGAGACAGCACTTGGAACTTTTCGGGTGCTGTGAACACAATTGTGCACATTGCGCGCTGCAGCTAGGATCGGTTTCTGTCCCTAAAGGGTGCAAAGAGAAAACTTTGAACGCAAACAAACAATACATTTTGTTTCGTGGGCGTAAGACGTCTTCTAGCTAGTTTCAGTTAGAGGTGGTGAGTGGGACATAATTTAATATGATTTTGATTGTTTTCCGAGGAAGCGCTCCACATTTTGCACCCGCATCGAGTGACGTGCGGGTTCACCTGTTCCCTTTATTGTAGTGTCACCGAAACCAGCGCTTGTTCACAAAAACGGCCAGTGCCTACCGGCGAGGCTGACGTCATCAGTGTCGTTGTAGTCCACGCAGGCCGGTGGACAGTGACGTCAAGGTGCACTTCGGCGGTGTCGCCGACTGAGACCGAAGCTACATGAACAGAATTGTGTGTAATTAATCATTAATGCTGCATACTGCTGTTTTGAGCTCATTTTCATGATTACTTTGCCAGAAGGCCTGCTTCAGAGCAAAAAATTGTGCTTGTAAAAGCAAATTAGCGCTCTTCATATTGCACTTATTGTGTTTTTTTTTATAAGCGCTGTCGAATGCAGTAAACATTTCTCGATCTAGTGGCCTTGGAAGCGTCCACTTTTTTCACGAAGTCGGATCTTTCCGACTGTAATGATGTTATTACGCACTGCGTTCACAACGTACAGTTCGTCTTCGAAAGGAAAAGTTTGATCCCGCGATCCTTATAATAATGATTTGACAAATCTTTGCTTAAATATAACAATTGACGACTGTTTCGAAACTTTTAAAGAAATTGCGTTCATGAGCGCAAAGAAACAACCGTTCATACTCTGTGTTGCAGTCCTGACTGGATTTATTAAGGCCTGTAGTGACTCCTAAGGCGGAAAAAGTTTTTCTTTTTTGCAACACAAACTGTGGGCAGCACCTGAAAGGGTTAAAGATGTGGTACCTCTGCTCTAGCCTGATAGCCTAAGCGCAACAAAAACCGATACAGCAGACTAAAACTGAACAAACAAAACAAGTAAAACTTTATTGTTTGTTAGCTTCTCATGCGCTCTTCTATCCTCACGTAGTTACAAAGTGTCTTGGTAGCTACCGAGAAAAAGAAACGCCTTCTAGACTGACACCCGGGATGCCGCTATGGTCTCGTCTCGAATGTCCTCCCACAGCTTCATGAAAGAGGCGTTATCCCCCTTTTCTTGTATAGTCTTTTCGAATCGGGCCAACAGATCGGGCGTGAAGTATTCCTTCCAGCTCCCTACCCTTCCTTCTTTGACAATAGATAACTTGGTTGGGTCTCCCCCGTAGCCATGCTTGCAAGTAACCGTTTGTCTGGTCAACACATTATCCCATTCAGGAATTTCGCTTCCTGCCAGTTTCACCACAACGACCTTTTTTCATATTTTCCGCTTTCGAGTATTCCTCTATGTTCTGGAGGATCCCCTCATCTTCCTCTAAAGCCTGGGCGTAACCGTTCCCGAGAAAGTGAGCCAGTCTGAGCACCGTGCTTCGGGTGTCCATCTGGAGCTCTTCGTAAGTGGCAAAGAACAGGTTTGGTTCGTCCTTCAGTGCATATCCGGACGCCACGTGGTCGAAGTAGTCCCCGTAGCCCAGGTCAGCTTCGATGAAAGCCTCGAAAAAATCTTCGAACTTGCCGTCCTGAAAGCGGTAGGTGCTTACATCTGTCATCATGCGGAACATTGAGACGCACACGTCCCACGGGTTTCGTGCCACGTAGACATACTTGGCTTCTTCGTTCATCGCCTCACGGCGCAGTGGGGTATGGGTGGTGAACAGTCTCACGGGGAGCGTCGGCTTCCAATCGTCGCAGTCACTGTGCTCTATTGCGCGAAAGTCACGAATGAATTCACTGTAGTTAATATGCTTTCCCCTCTTTACGAGGAGCTGTGTGATGTACTGCATCCAATGTGTGCCACTCTTTGGGTACGTGTACTGAAGGATGTCGCCCTTGGCAGCACGGAAGGAGGACGTTTTTCTGAAGGTTTCTGGATTCAGCCAAGGGCACCTCGGCACGCCATCGATGATTTGGCGGTAGGGCCTCCGACGTGGCATGGCTGCTAAATTTGTGCAGTGGGTGACCTGAAAAGGAGAATATTTATATTTGCTCACATGAAACGCAGACACCTTAAGCGGAGATATAGTGTGTTTGTGAGTCATTTGTCAAGCACCCCACGTTATTGCTCGAACTATGAATTTTAAAAGACATTTCTTCGTGAAGAGCCTCCCTTCCTTTGTACAAGAATAATAAAAGCGCACTGGTGTGCACAGCAGGTGTCTTACAACATAACCTCTGTCCTTTAAGGCACAATAGAGTTGAGAAAAATGCACTTTTTTCGTGCAGCATTAGTTCTTAACTTTTAAACAACCTAGATGTATAACCATTGCGAGTTTCGATAATGACTGGAAGCATCTAAATTTTTCTCAGTCGCTAAAATAACACGGCTGCTCTGTCACATCAGGATACTGTTGAGTAACAAATTGACATCGAATCAGAAAATCAGATTGACCCAAGCTAAGGTGTTATTAACGTAATTAATACCGATCCTCCCGCAGAAATTTTTTCTGGGGCGCGTAGCAGCTATTGAATACCTTCCTCTCATCGTTTTCAGAAAACCGGGGGACACAATAAACAACAACTTTTATTAATTGTCTGCCCAGTTTTTGCGCCCGAAGTTGAACGTGGAGGCGCACTGGCATGCATTATGTCTGGAATTATTTCTGTTTGGTGGCTTTGAAAGTGGCGATAATTCGATGTGTTCTCATTCAAACAGTCCCTGGAAAATTGTTGGAAAATTGTGCGCGAATAAACAAACTGCTTGGAATCGCGATAAAGGTGGCTATCACAAAATAGGGTTTTCATCGCAGCCTCCACCTCTCCCATGAAAAGCGATAAACATATCAGCTTTCTTGATCGGCTGCATTAATTGCAAGCTGTATCAGATAAAGAAAAGACACTTCAGGCTTCTGCTCTCCGGAAGAAATAATGTGTGGCGGAAGTATGAACTACGCGCGTACACACTAACAAATTTGAATTGGGCCTTTGAATGCACTAACGGGTCGAAAATGAATATTGTGCCGGCAAGGAATCTACATTCAGTTACTTATAGTTTGAAAAGGTGAATCTTGAAGTTGAGCATTTGGATGGGGAAAACCCTTGAGCATCAAATACAACGCCGGCAGGAACAGGGTCTCTTGATAAGCTCGCGATCTCTGGATATGAGTGGCTTCATATCCAGGATCATCTTTTGACGCTTTCTTTTCCAATTAACAGCTGAAAGCTGAGTGTGCATACATGCGATCACGCAATTTTTTTTCAGGACTTGTGTTCTTTCATACCGAAATTTTGTCTTTGATAATGCAGTGTTTGTTTGTTTACAGGTTTAACGTCCCAAAATGGCTCAGGCTGTGAGGGACACCGCAGTGGAGGGCTCCGGATAATTTCGACCACCTGAGATTCTTTAACGTGTACTGACCTCGCACAGTGCGCGAGCTCTAAGACTTCGTCACCATTGAAATGCCTCCGCAGTGATCGGGATCGAAAGCGCACCTTTCGGTTCAGCAGCGGAGCGCCATTACCTCTGAGCCACTGCGACGGCTCATAAAGCAGTGTTTTCTTTCAGGCTTCGTAGATTGCGCACTGTTGCTGCTGTGTGTGCTAAATGCTTGGTAAGTTCTTGGAACCTGCGTGTACTGCCAAACACAAGATGTGAAAAGTGCGCCAAGCAAAGCGATTTTGGTCAGGCGCCGAAAAAGACAAAATAATAAAAGCAAAACATTATCTAGAATTTCGCTTACTGCACGCTTTCTTTTACGCAAATAATGCCCTTCAAACGTCTTTAAAGAACACCGCAAGTTTACGTAAACAAAAAAGCGACGGTCGTACTCGCAGTTGTGACAGATGGTTTGTACCCCACCGCCGTACCGATTATCTCGGTCAGTCCCTACAGTACCTGCTTCCATTTCTTCTGAACGATTATGAAAAGAAGGATGTATATTTGGAGACCTACAGTAAAAAACAACTGCGACAGTATTTTGTAACCCACTAAACAACCTGTGCACAATAATCATGCTAACTTTGTATTGTATGCCAATTCCGCTATGTTTTCTGATGCTCAGGAAGAATTGAGGCCGAACGCCGATCACCTGAAATTATCATTAACGACGATTGTTTTGTTAATAATTCTACTGTATAGTTGTTCGAATGATTGTTTGAAGATGTGTACTAACACTACAATTTAGTTTGTAACCACTGCTGCCTTGTATGGGCCCCCAGGCACCTTTCAAGCTGTCGTAGAACAGCTTTTACGCCTGGGGGCCTTCAACCTCGAGTTGAAAATAAAAGAAATGAAATGAATTGAATTGAAGGCTAAAACACTCCAAAGAGGTCTTGATGATGCCAACGTATGCTTTGCTGATGAAAACATGGGAACCAGCAGAGGGGCTGAAGTAGCTTGGGGCCAACGTGAACCTGTCTGCACCACCACCCGGGCATATTTAGGTCTTCGAAAAACATAGCGCAAAAAGGACACGGACGACACAGAAGTGGACAGGACAGCGCCTGTCCTGTCCACTTCTGTGTCGTCCGTGTCCTTTTTGCGGTATGTTTTCGAAGACCTAAATATACCCGGGTGGCAAAGTGGACAGGACAGCGCTTGTCCTGTCCACTTCTGTGTCGTCCGTCTCCTTTTTGCGCTATGTTTTCGAAGAACTGTTACCAACTAGCCCAAACCAAGCTACTGTTATATTTAGGTGCACGGAAAATGAAGAAAGTGGAATCAAGTGCATAGATCCTGCGAAGAAGCAGAGAAAATGACAAGCCAAACAAGGACATAACCAATAATTCGGGATCAAATAAATTTTTTACAGGAAGGACATAATGAACTTATTTTTTTCATATACTAAATATTTCGCTGCAACAATCAATACACCCGCAGATATCCCGTCGGCAGTCTTGCATTCTTTTGCCATTAACGTTTTTGTTTTCGTCCAAAGCGTTCCACATTGGTTTTGTATGGCAGCCTTAACTGCTCAAAGCGAGCGATGGAAAAAAAAAACATAAAAGAAAGGTTTTCTGCGCATAACAAAACTGAATCCTTACCTGCAACATTTCCGTGCCAGTACCTTACAATTTTTCAGTAGTCAGAAGTTTTGTTCAAGAATGTTGGGCATAATTAGAAAGATAATTTAAGTGATTGTGAATGGCGTGAGGTAGAATTTGGGCAGCTTGGAGGGCTATATTGTTGATGCTGAATTAATGTGCACAAAATGGATTGCGAAAATATATATTTATCTATTTCGAGGTAGCGGTGGCTACAAAAAGAACCTTTATGGCAAGGAATACAGCATTAAAAAAGGACGACGAGCAAACGCGGAGCGTAGTGCTGCTGCTGTGCCCGGGCAAAGAATGAAGAGGGAAGTGCACGGGCTTGTTCCTCAATTCCTAATATTCCTCAAATTTTATTTATGAGCCGCTTGAGATAAGCCTGAATGAATTTTTATCCTGTTTGGATGTGCACCAAACCCTGGATAATCATCCCGCGCCGGTATGTGTCATCGCTTCAGAGGCAACAATAACAACAACTACGGACACAGACAGCATCAGTGTCTCTCGCAGACACGACGTAACAAAGGAAGTGGAAGGTTGGTTGGTTGGTTTATGGGGTTTAACGTCCCAAAGCGACTAAGGCTATGAGAGACGCCGTAGTGGAGGGCTCCGGAAATTTCGACCACCTGGGATTCTTTAACGTGCACTGACATCGCACAGTAGTACACGGGCCTCTGGAATTTCTCCTCCAAAGAAATTGAACCACCGCCGCCGGGATCGAACCCGCGTCTTTCGGGTCAGCAGCCGAGCACCATAACCACTGAACCACCGCGGCGGCGGAAGTGGAAGGAATAGGGATTGCCCGGCGCGAAAGATAACAAGAGGTTGCTTTCACTGCGCGTCATGCTAAACAAGGTGCAGAATGCGTGACGAACCGAACTGAAAGCCGACCGAAATCGGCCCATGAGGGGCACGGCGGCGAAGCGGATCAATAAGAAGCGCTATAGCAATGGAGAAACTAAGGAATCATCCTTTGTGGTTTGTCTCTGTGGGTTATCTTTTGGGATTCCGTATTATTGCGGCAGTTCCTAAGTCACATCTTTGTTCCGCCCCTATGCGGCTACAAACGTATTTTTGTTGAACCGAGAGGGTCCGCCATGCGTGTGTTTAAGTACAGTAGTGAAGCAAAATATATGGTAGTCTGAATAAGTGCAAAGAAATTCTAGATATAAAGCGAATAATGCATTGAATTTCTTCTTTATGTACTTCGACATAATGCAGTCTTGTCTAAGAGCTATAGGGGCGTTAGCAACTGCCTGCTTCAGTTAGTTTTTCATATTTCTCCTTTCATCACCTTTTTCAATTGCCTTTTAGTAGCATGTTCTGAATTAGTTTAGCTGCCTGAGTTAAGAGTAATATATTATGTACATTTCTCTGCTACTTATTCTGGTAGAGCTATTTAGAAGACGAAGAGAGAAGCGTAAGATAATGGTAGAAGGAGCAACCTTTACAGCTGATTACTGCAATTCAATGCGAGGGAAAAGGGCCGGAGTGTGAGAGTATGATGTCGTAAGATATGGTATGGAGAGTCATGGTGTATGGGGTTTAACATCCTTAAACGGCGGGAGGAATATGAGGCCCACTGTGAATATGAATTTAGTTGCTGCTGATTCTGGCCGGCTGTCCAAATGTTTTTTTGGTATGGCTGCGGTGTGTACATGTTTTCATTCGCCTGTTTTTCTGGCATGAGCTCTTTAAAATGCCAACCAAGTGCTGATTTTTTGCTTGGCTAGTACTAGGCCGCAGCGATGACGTAGAGGTATAGCAAACGCTCCGCGTGCAAGAGGACCGGGTTAGGAATCCTGGTGCAGCGTAATTCTCCACCGGATTTAAAAAAAAAGTCCGCGTGTCGATGGAGTTCCATAACCAGGCCAGGGGTGCAGCCTGATCTCGGTGACCAGAACCGACAACGCACTGTCTTACCATAACCGGATTTGGCCACTCTGGTACAGTACTTGGCCACGACCTCCTATATGAAAAAACCAGTTAACCGTCGACCCTCAGCCCCCAGCGGCCGCGGAGCAACTGACCAAGGCGGCGGTCAGACCTGTGACGCAACTGAGGGTGCTAAGAATCTATGGCCCAGAACAGGTCGCCATTGCAAACTGAACCTAGAAACGAATAACGCTGGCAACATAAAGGAACTTTTTAGATGAACATGAAGGTCGAAGTTTTCGTAATTAGGCGTAAAAAGAGGCGTAAACTGAAGGTGGTACAGGCTTATAGGTCTGCCTGCAGCCATGATGACGAAATCGTTCAAAACTTCAATGAAGACGTGAAATCGGCAATGAGCAAAGAAAAACACAGTACACTGTACTGATGGGTGACTTCAATGCCATGGTAGGAAAGAAGTATGCTGGAGACCGGGCAGTAGGCGGCTAAGGCATAGGCTCTAGAAATAGCAAGGGGCAGTTATTAGTAGAGCTCGTAGAACGAAATAATTTATGAATCGTGAATACCGTCTCCCACAAACAAGAGGACAGGAAGGGGACATGGAAGAGCCCCAATGGTGAGAATAAAAATGAAATACACTTCACACTATGCGCTCAACCTGAAAGCCTATCACCTGAGGGTTTGGGTTTGGGTTTATGGGGTTTAACGTCCCAAAGCGACTAAGGCTATGAGAGACGCCGTAGTAGAGGTCTCCGGAAATTTCGACCACCTGGGGTTCTTTAACGTGCACTGACATCCGTGATGGATTAAATATGCAGAAAACCAAAGTAATACTTAACAGACTGGAAGCGAACCGCAGTTTACAGTGGGTAGGGAGGTGCTGGAAGTGGTAAGGGAAAACGTCTACTTAGTGCAGGTAGTGACCGCAGATGCGAATTATGGGAGCTAAATAACTAGTATAATCAGAATGGGGTGGAACGCATTTGGCCAGTTGTCTCAGACGGTGGATGGCAGTTTACCAATATCCGTCAATACACCGATATCATATACCAATATACCAATATCCGTCAGTTTATCAATATCAGGGCAATGTGAACTGGAAAGACATGGGAGAAGCCTTTACCCTGCAGTGGGCGTAGTGAGGTTGATGGTGATGATATTTTTGAAAGCAGTGATTTGATTGCGAGCTGCATGTGATTTGACCTGAATTGCTCGAATGGCAATTGTTCATGGCGGATAGACTGGGATCAAGCAGTGCCTGCCTTCCATGAAGTTGAGGCTTGCGCAAATTAGGATTTCGAAATTTCTGAAGTGAAGTAAAGTGAAGTTAAGTTTATTTTTGACATCGGTTTGTCAGAGGTGACGGGACAAAAGGCAATTCATTTTTTGCCTGACGTGGCCCCGTCACCAGTTACATTGCTCAGATGGGTGGCAAATTACACAGCAAAGTACACAAAACAAAACAAGAAAAGTAACATCGCATACGTACTACATGAATTATATGTAACGATCAATGAGTTACACATAATTAACACAGATGCAATGGAAAATTAAGGAAACAACAACGCATAGCTAAAATGTCTATAGGACAAACAAAAAATTGAAAAAGCAAACAATGAGATACACAGAATTAACATACATGCAAGGGGAGAAATAGCACGCAAACCAAAAACAATGAAAACCGTGTCGCATACCTGATACGTCTTTACGACAACAGAACCAAAAGGGACGCAGTTTCACAGCAGGGTTGGTTAACCGACCTTCAGCGGGACGGCCGTAATCGACCAGGAAAGTTGCCGACAAGGATATCCTTCGCGCGAGCGAGAAACATCCTCTGCTTTCTGCTGTCGCCATTTGCTAGGATATGGCGTTGGTACCCACTCTAGTGTGGCTCCGTGGACTTTGAAATGTTGTCTGACGTACAGAGGGCAAAACACTTCGCTAGAACACGTTCTGGGCGTGTTTTGGGCTGAACACGCGATATCTAGCGATAACATTTTTTTTTAGAATGGCGTGGATTTAAGATTGAGAGGACATAGTATTAGCGCTAAAAAACAAGGACGACAGGGTAGACAAGAGGACATAGTATTAGCGCTAAAAAATAAGGACGACAGGGTAGACAAGAGGACGTAGTATTAGCGCTTTAAAACAAGGACGACAGGGTAGACAAGAGGACGTAGTATTAGCGCGCTGTCTTTGTCTACCCTGTCGTCCTTGTTTTTTAGCGCTACTACTATGTCCTCTAAATCCAAACACCAACTAGCCCAGCTTTCTGCCTTAAGTGGATGTAAGCAAGCGCAGTTAAACTAATAGGATTTCATCGTCATTTTTTGCCTGCCTAGTCGCAGCAGCTTTCTGAGCTGCGGAACACAAAACTCGGTTGTTGTAGACATGCATTCTGCCCTCTGTACATCACCATCAGCCTGAATACGCCCACTGCAGGGCAAAGGCCTCTCCCATGTCTCTCCAGTTAACCCTGTCCTCCGCCAGTTGCGGCCACCGTATTCCCGCAAATTTTTTAAGCTCATCCGCCCACCTAACTTTCTGCCGTCCTCTGCTACGTTTGCCTTCTCTTGGTATCCAGAACGTGACCATTAACGACCTTGGGTTATACTGCCTACGCATTACATGCCCTGTCGAAACCATTTTTTTTTCTTCTTGATTTCGACTAGGATTTCGTTAACGCAAATTTGTTCCCTAAGCCACTCTGCCCTCTTCCTATCTCTTAACGTTACACCTATCGTTTTCCTTGCCATAGCTTGCTGCATGCAGCGAATATTCACGCCGGCTAAAATCTCTGTTTTTTCATTAAAGAGCTGTCTTTCTCCCTGTTTCTGTTGCGTTATCCTTAGTTTAAATTTAGCCATTTTTGTTGCCCTCCACGTTTCTTCCCCATAGATGACTAGCGGCAAGATGCAGCTGTTATATAAGTTTCACTCCAGGGAAATTGTTAAAGTGCCATTCATGATATGAGAAAACCTGTCAAATGCCCTTCACCCCACTCTTATTCTTCTAGTTACTTCACTCTCGTTTCACGCTGACTAACTAGTCCAAGATGACGCACACGCTTACCACTTCCAGCTCCTCGCTACTAATCGTAAACTGTTGTTTTCTTCAGAGATAGTTGAACATTATTTTCATTTTGTACATATTAATTTTTGGTCCACCCCTTTGCTCTAAGTCTTTGAATATGCTTCGCGATTGATCACCTCAGTGAGTGCTCTAGTCAATGCCATCAGCCAAACGCAGATTACTAAAGTAATCTTCATTAACTCCAGTTGTTCCTAATCCTCCCAATCTAATTGTTCCCAGTCAGTCAGTTCATCTCCTGAGTGACTTAGCAAGACAATGTCATCAGCATATCGCAAATTACTAGATATTAAACATTAACTCTTATCCTCACCTGTTCCCAATCCACGCCTCGGATCACCTTCTGTAAACAGGTGTGAAAGGCATAGCTGAGATCATGTCTCCCTGCCTGACACCCTACCTAATAGGACTTCTGCTACTTTATGGAGTGCTATGGTGGCTATGCGCCCGCTATAGACATCTTCCAGTATTTTTGCATATCGCTCATCTATACGCTGATTCGGTAATGTCTTAATAACTGCTGAGGTTTGAACTAAATGAAATGCTTTCTCCTAATCAATGAACGCTATATATAGGGGTTGGTTATATTTGGCGAATTTCTCTGTCACCTGAATAATAGTATGAATACGGTCTATTGTCACGTAGACGTTCGCAGAAGCCTGCGTGATGATTTTCATGATGAAGTCCAACGCTGTGCTCTTTGTCTCATAACGCATACACCTGATTTTTACTTACGTCTAATTCTGAGATATGCAGGGCTAAACTTTGGTGGCCAGCCCGAAAGCCCCATATCTACTTACTTACAAGTATCTTGGCCTTTCCATCACCTCTGATCTAACATGGGCCGTTCACATCGCGCATATAATATCCAATGCTAATCGAATGCTTGGCTACTTACGACGCAATTTTTCTTAAGCACCATCCTCTTTGAAATTACGCCTTTACAAAACTCTAATACGGCCCAAACTCGAATACGCCGCGTCAATTTGGGATCCCGGCCTAACAAACCTAACACAAGCTTTGGAAATGGTTCAGAATAACTCTACTCGCTTCATTTTTCTAAGTATACCAGAACAGCAAGCATCAGTGCCATGAAATCTAGCCTTAACTTACCAACCTTATCATCACGTCGCAAAATTTTTCGCCTGTGCCTTTTCCACAAGTTATTCTATCACCCGCAGTT
Source organism: Amblyomma mixtum (assembly GCF_055824585.1). Lineage (NCBI taxonomy): Eukaryota > Metazoa > Arthropoda > Arachnida > Ixodida > Ixodidae > Amblyomma > Amblyomma mixtum. The sequence continues at coordinate 171,584,269 of NC_143013.1, read as the reverse complement.
TCATACCGAACTTATCTCACCCCCTCAGTACGTATCATCAAGATTAGATCACATTCATAAGGTTGGCATCCCTTTCTGCAGAACGAAAACTTTTTTTCAGTCATTCGTACCACGCACATCCAATGAGTGGAATCACCTTCCTTCTTCGACGGCCACCATCACCGATCATCATTTATTCAAGAATGTCATAGCGAACATTGTTTAACTAGGATGTATTTTATATTGTGTTATTGTTTTTTCCCTTTTCTGTTTTTTTTTGTTATTTTTTTTCTTTCCCTGAACGCCTTAGCTAACAATGTATGTGTAGGAGTCATGTTTGTACTTTGCCTGTTTAATTAACTCCTGTTTGTTAAATTTCATTTTTTGTAACCACTCCCCTCTGTAATGCTGTAATGGCCCTGAGGGTATAATAAATAAATAAATAAATAAATAAATAAATAAATAAATAAATAAATAAATAAATAAATAAATAAATAAATAAATAAATAAATAAATAAATAAATAAATAAATCTGTAAGAAAAATCGTGCGGCCAAGATCAAGGGGGCGAAGGAAGAGCTGAATTGCTCAAGTGGACAAAAGGAGATATTCATTTGGTAAAAACAATCCATAATTTGTGTTGCTTAAGAGCGATTGTATTCATTATGTACGTCGCACCAAACGCACCAGACATGATGCTCACTATCAACTGCATACTTCAAAGAATGGAGGCAGGAACGCAATGTTATAGGTATACTAAGGGGCTATTTGTCCGCTCGTGGTATTTCTTGCCTTCATGAAGCTTAAGGAACCCTGTGTATTAAGTTAACGAAGGAATGCGAGGGAATTCATGACAAAGTTATGCTTTCAGGGAACACGAGAATTCTGGCCGTGAACACGTGTTTTGTGCGACAACAATTAGACACACAGCGTATGCTTATGAAAAATTGCTTTTAGAAGATGAGGGTCCAAATTATTAACAGGACGAGCCCAGGTCTTGACCTTAGTCCAAACGAACATCTGGAACAAGAGCTTGGACATTATCTCAGGGACAGAAAGACCTGCAGCGGTGGCGGGAAATTGGAGTAGATGCTGGATTAGTTAGGACGCTTTCACAAGGGGTTATTAACAGCGTGATGGACTCAATGCATCATCGCCGTCACAGTCAGGAACTCAAATAACTTATACGCAGCAATTTTCCCATAAAGTGTTTAGGAAGAGTCATTCTTGTAATCGGTGCCTTATTTTTAATGAAAGCCAAAATTATCCCAGTGCTCTGTAGGTATTTATGCGAGCAGGTTTTCAATAAATATTTTTAGAAACAATGATTGGTCGAATATTTCGGTAAATATATTTTTTAGTGTTTAGCAGCTGACATTTTTCGTTCCGGTATCGCTCACACACAAGTGTTAATGCGGCGAGGAACTTTTCCGATGAAAGACAGAAATTCATATCTTTTCTTCATTACTGCGTGAAAAAAAGGAGCGAGAAAGTAGAAGATAAAGTAGCTACGCATGCTTCATATTCTCTATACTCCGTCGGAGAATGATCCTCTTTTAACCTTACGAAAAAATATCGAAAGCAGAAGTTCCACTTACAACCGGCGGCAGGATGAGATTTCCGTCCTTCTGCTCAAGAGCTGGCTACTAATTATTTTTATCGGATTGAGAATTAAGAAGACATGAATACATAGCAAGCCTGCCAAAGACATTTTAGGGTTCATATCACCGCCAACGAGCAGCTAATATAGAATAGAGCTCGCGGCCACAGCAGAGTGCGAGTAAAAAGTAAGGGAAGGTACGATCATCATTACCATAACCAGCCTGACTAGGCCTACTACAGGACAAAAGCCTCTCCCATATCACTTCAATTAACCCCCGCCTGTGGCAGCTGCGTCAGAGGACAGGACAGGTATAACGTCGAGAAAGAACAGCTGTAATGAAACGTGTACCGGCGCCATTGGAATGCAAAAAAAAAATTCCCTGTATTGCCACACAGCAATGATAACGAAATATTTTTGAAATAATTTGAAGTGAAATTTTGATAGATACTCCTGCTTCGGATCACTTCGTGCCAGTTGAGAATGACAACCTCTTGGTCATTCAAAAGAATAATTAAGCCGCGGAAATTTAAACACGTGTGTCACAGTCTCCGGCGAGGAACAGCTCTCTTGGGAATTGACTGCATTCGCTTTTAGTTGCGGGATACATGTACAGAGGGCAAAACACATGCCTAGAACAACCAAACTGTCTGTTTTGCCTCTCCCAAAGCCGCTGCACCCAAGAAGGCAAAAAATGATGATGAAATTATATGAGTTTCACTGCACATGTTAACATCCAGACCATTTTTAACCAAATAGTAACGCTAGTTATTGCGTGTTGAGCCCGAAACACGCTCAGAACGTGTTCTAGACATGCGTTTTGCCCTCTGTACACGTTTGTATCCTCACATGTTCTTGAAATCACCGCGGCGGATCTGTTATAAAGCATTGTCTGGAGGCCTGTAACAAATATCGCGTGAGAACCACACAGCCTGAAAGCAGGTATTGTCTTTAGCAGGGGCATCATCATGGCCTCATATCGATCGTAGGTACAGAGCTTGTGCTTCTGATCCGATTTTCGAAAATCTCGCTAAATTCTAAATTTTGCGCCATCTCTTCAAAAATGTTGAAAAATGCAACGTTTTTCTGAGCAGCCCGTGGGAAATATAGCAATCTATGATATGTCCAAGCCATGGGAGGAGCTGGTCTGCAGATTCGTTCACAACATTATTTGTGGATATATGATGCCATGCGTTACCTATTGACAGAACTACGAGAAAGATAACTATTTTGCACGCAGAAGTGCCTTATGGAGCGAGATGAAGCTGACGGGAGAGATAACCTCTCGAAAGAAATTAAAAAAAAATTGAAAAAGATAAATACATGCCCACCAGCTACTTAAAGTAGCCGACGTGTCGCCCGCTACTCACTATCGTGGTGGTGTGAAAAATAAAATAGGTCGCACCTATAGGGGTGTGTAGAGGAATATAACCGAGACTTATCTGCGCGGATAAAGAGGGCGAAAGAGCATGGTGGCTTTGTGTAGCACTAGGTGCCAGATGTGATAACAGATGCAATGTTTTGTACGAAAAGGCAGCGTAGCGAGATGACGCGGAGCGCCGAAGCATTAAGTTGAGGCTAACGCTGCACGCAAAGAAAAAAGTGTCATGCGGACGGAATAAAACACAACTTTAGCTCTAAAGACCAGCTGTTAGGCCTTAGAATTTGCGCACGGCATATATTAAGGCGAAAGCCTGCCTCATACGGTCGTTAGCAGCTGTGTCGGCAGATGTGTCCGCGCTTCGGTTACGTGCCTTATATCGGCGTATGCCAATAATTACGTAATCGATACTTAATCGATGGCATTCGAATGATATCGGACGCGATTTAAGGAATTCTGTGATAATTGCGTGATAATTAATCTTTCTAGTAAGACCAGATAAATAAATAAAACAGAGTAGGAAATTGGTCGAGTTGGGGAATCGAACCAGGGTCTTCGGTGTGCGAAACGAGCACGCTAACCACTCCGCCATGCCAGCTTTTTTTTTTTCTTTATTGCCTGGCTTTGGCTCATGACATTGCACAACAAAAATACACATAACGCTATATACATACGACACTGTCGTGGTCAGCCAGCACGAGACTGGCTTCGTCAGCTTAAAATTCCCGCAACATACACAACGGCTCTAGTCTTGAGAGCCACTCGGGACGCTCCGCAGCTGCTTTTTGGATTGCAAGAAACCAGTCCATTCTTTCCCGAAAATAAATTGGGGTCGCTCGTGCGTCTTTGTCACAATGGTAGCCTGCCATTCTGGAGCGCCTTATACAGTGGAGGCCCAAGAGCATTATGAGATCAAAAGGTGCCCCATCCTCATTATCAGTGCTTAAATAGCGAATTCCGTGCGCGTCAAGTGGTAGCTCTTTCTTTATGGTCCTTTGTAACACGTCCCAAAAATAAACCCCTTCTCAGCAATGCAAAAAAAAACATGGTCTATTGTTTCAGGCTGTTTACAAATTAAGCAGTTCGATCCCCACGGTAAAAAGAAATCATTTCCCTCTAGAGACTTTTTAACTGGTAACGTCCCGGTGTGTAACTTAAAAAAGAAAGCCTTTACTCCTGGTGGCACCTGCATTTTCTTCACCCTTTTTAAAACGTCCCCTCCCGGGCCTCCACTCTACAAGGTCCTGTACATGGGCTCTGGGAAAACAATATCACAAAGATCATTGTACAACTTTTTCCTTTTACTTTTCCACAAATAATCGGTGGAAAAACGTGCCGAAAGAAACCGAACGCTTGCTACAATCTCTTTGTAGTAACCAAAAGTTCCACCAGAGAGCTCTTCTGTGGATACCACAAACTTCGGCAGCAATCGCCGCAGCTTCACTTGGCACACGGTGCGCAAGAACGGGTCTGTGACGTCGCGAAAAAACAAAAAACGGTTCACCAGCTGCCTTAAAAAGAGGTGCCCTAGCCCTAGCCCCCCGTCTTTTACCCGCCGGAACAGGTTCGTTCTGCTACAACGTTCCCATTCGGACGCCCATATGAAAGCTGCAAAAATCCTGTGTAGCTTCTGAACGTTCACACGCGAGCAATGCAAAACCTGCATCACATACCAGAGTTTGCTAATAAAAAAAGATTGCAGACTGTAGCTCTGGCGAAAATTGAAAGGCTGGTGGTGCCTTTCCATTTCCCAGCTCGGTCACGTGCGTCTTTAGTTTGCTCTTTCCAATACTCCTCGCTATCGCGATAAGCATCGAGCGGAACGCCCAAATACTTGCCCGGGGTCGTCGCCCACGGTACGTTGGCGAAATGGTCCGGGTGGGATGGCCACCATCCATGCCAGAGCCAAGGCACTTGGACCAGTTAACCCCGCTACCTGTGACTTCGCTGAACGCGCTTACACACCCGACAGCTTCACTTATGCTCCCCTGATCAACCGTAAATACTGCAACGTCATCTGCATAGGCCAGCAGCTTAACTTCAGCTGCTTGTAACCTGAAGCCATTAATACTATTGTTTTCTATGATTTTCATGCACAGCATTTCGATGTAAATACAAAACAAGAGAGGGCTGAGGGGGCAGCCCTGACGCACCGAACGCTGCACGCTAAAGGGGGCCCCCAGACTCTTGTTAACAATCAGTCTCGTCGTGCAGTTTCGATACGCCAGGGCTACACCCTTACGGATAACTGAACCGACGTTCACATGGTCTAAAACGGTAAACAAAATTTCATGGGAAACACAATCAAATGCCTTTTCGAGATCAATCTGAAGCATCGCTACTCGCCCATTGATGTCGTCACAGCTTTCAAGCACACTGTGCGCTTTGTGAATGTTGGAAAAAATTGAGCGCCCTTTGATTCCACATGTCTGCTCGATGGTTTGGAATGAACAAAGGTGCATCTAGTGAATACGGTATCTTCGTTCGCTCCCATCTTCCTCCCTTCCCATTACGACGAGGTTCAGGTGTTCACCGAGATATGCGAGACAGATACATTTCCTTTCCTCAAAAACCAATTTACCGACGAGCAAGTCGTAGGTGGTGGTGGTGAAAACATTTATTTAGAACGGACAGGAGGTGTTTGGATCGGCCCGTAAGGGACCGATCCTTACAAACACTAGGTGGAGGTCCCTAGTTTGGGACCCCAGTGGCGGTAGCCGCCGCCCGGGCGCGCCCGACTAAGGCTTGTTGGGCCTGTAAGTCGTGGCAGCCGAGCAGGGTCGCCTCCCAGTCCTCCCGGGTTGGGTTGGGGATAGGGGGAATGGCCGGGTTGGAGGGGCAGTCCCACACCATGTGATAGGTGTCCGAAGACACCGCACCACAGTGCGGGCAGTTGCCACTAAAGGAGGGGTCGAAATGTTTTAGGGCTGCCGGGCACAGCAATGTATTGGTGAAGAGGCGGAGAAGGAGCCGCTCATCCGCCTTCTTGAGGCCTTTACAGGGGCTAGGGTAAAGGCGATGGCTATCTTGATAGTAGGTTGCGATATTTTTGAACGTATAGACCTGATTAAAATCGGGTTCCTGATCAGGTGGGGAGGAGAAAACAGCCCGGTGAGAGAGCGCGCGGGCGGCTGCGTCTGCTGCCTCGTTTCCTGCCAACCCCTGATGAGCAGGGGCCCATATTTATTTATTTATTTATTTATTTATTCGATACTATCAATCCCATCAGGGATCGTAACAGGGAGGGCATTCAAAGTACAGAGGCACACAAAAAAAATAGCAGTGGTAATTAATCAAAGTACATAAAAAGTATGACACGAGATCATACATTAGAAGATACGAATAACAAATAAACCAGAATGAGGAGCATGTGACACGATTTTGGCGGACAATAATACCACAAGTGAAAACACAAACGGAAGGAATAACTTGGTAATGACATATATGAACTCAATAAATACTGAGATATAAGTAGTTGATTTCCCACACGTGTGCTAAAGGAATTCAATGATGGACTACTAACTATGGATGTGTTCAAGGTGTTCCATTCGCGTATAGCACGAGGGAAGTATGAATATTGGAAAGTGTCAGTACGGAATGAAAACTCGTTTAGAGTGTATATGTGTTTATTACGTGTTTGTCGCGTTTGTGATTGTGATATGTATCTTGAAGTGGCGACTTTTAATTGCTTGTGTACGAGTTGGTACATGGTTTTAAGGCGCGCTAGTTTTGCTATGTTTTGAAGGGTTAGTAGTGCTGCGTGTTTGATTAGATCTGTTGGTGAGTCTGTCAACCTGTGTCTATTAAATATACATCTGACCGCCGTCCTCTGCACTGCTTCTATTTTTTTAGTGAGCTTGTTAGTGAAAGGAAACCAAACAACATTAGCATACTCTAGAATTGGTCTGACATATGTGTTATAAGCAAGAAGCTTTGTTTCTGATGGTGCTAGTTTGAGGCGTCTGTTAATGAAAAATAACTGTTTTAAGGCGGTTGATGTGACATTGTTAACATGAGAATCCCATCTGAGGTCAGAGGTTAGTGTTATGCCTAAATATTTATATTCGGACATCGAATCAAGAGGAATGTTGTTTAATGTGTAGTGAAAATTTGATTGGTGTATCTTTCTGGTTACGGATAAAGCAACTGATTTTTTAACATTAATAGTCATCTGCCATTCTTCACACCACTTGGTCACTGCTGTTAAAGCGTTATTTAAAACTATATGGTCATTGACGCAGTTAATTTCCTGGTAATGTACACAGTCATCGGCAAAAAGTTTAATATTGTGAGAAATACTAGTAGGTAAGTCGTTTATAAAAGTTAAAAATAATACTGGGCCAAGAACACTACCTTGTGGCATGCCGGATGTAACATTAGTTGTTTCGGACTTAACATTGTTAATTTCGACGAATTGAGTATGGTCAGTCAAATAATCAACGATCCAATCTACTACAGGGCCAGCTCCAAGGGTTGCATTAAGTTTCATATTAAGTTTGGAATGTGATACGCGGTCGAAAGCTTTCGAAAAGTCTAAGAAAATGAGATCGATTTGTTTCTGCTGATCAATAGCGAAGGATATGTCATGTGTAAGTTCGATTAGTTGTGTGACAGTAGAAACTCCTTTCCGAAAGCCGTGCTGAAAAGGTGTTAAAATTTGATTTTCCTCTAAGTAGGTTGTTATGTGCTTTAAGATAATGTGCTCTAGTAACATGCATACAGTGCTTGTTAGTGAAATTGGTCTGAAATTTGAGGGATCTGGTATGCTTCCTGTTTTGTGTATAGGTGTCACTTTAGCTAGTTTTATTCTTTAGGAATGGTGTACGATGACAATGACTTGTTAAAAAGTATTACTAAATATTTTGCTACCCATTCGGCATATCTACGCAAGAAAATGTTAGAGATTCCATCAGGTCCTGATCCTTTCTTTGTGTCCAAGTTTAATAAGAGGTTTAAGACTCCTGCTTCTGTTACAGTAAGGGGTTCTAAATTATTTCCTGAGCAAAAACTAACACGAGGTTTAATTCCGTTGTCTGTAGTGAAAATAGAAGTAAAGTAGTTATTCAGCGTGGTTGCAATATTTCTGTTTTGCTCTGGAGAAGCTTGGTTATCTTTTCGTGATTTAGGGTTCAGGTGACGCCAGAACTTTTGGGGAGCATCTTTTAAGAAACGAGTCAGTGTATTAGTGAAGTAAAATGTTTTAGCTGTTTTTATTTTGGTTTTTAAAGCAGTGATGGCCGAGTTTATTTTTTCAATTCTTTTTGGTGATGGATGGCGTTTCTGCACTTTTTTCAGCCGTCGAACTTTTCGCTTGGCATGAATTACGGTTCGAGTTATCCATGGATTACTTTTGCGTATTCTCTTAGTCTTGGTAGGCACATAATTAGTGACGCAATATGACACAACGTTTTTGAATCTCTGCCACAAATGTTTCTATGTCAGTATTAATGTCATCTGAGAGTTGCTGAAACGGTGTTAGTTCGTGTGATAAAGTATCAAGTATGGTAGTGTCGTCAGCTCGGTTGTAGTCTGGGTACGTTATTGTAGATGGAAAACAAGGGGCACTATGATGATGCGGGACAGAACACATTACAAGTTTGTGATCAGACAGGCCATTTAAAATTTCAACCTTTGTTTCTGGACAGGAGAAGTGACTACTCAGGAAAACTAAATCTAAAACATTGGAGCTGGTTCCTTGCACACGTGTGGGTTCTGTTACAATTTGCGAGAGGTTAAAAGAAAGCATTATATCAAAAACAACACCAGCGCAAGGTGAGGCATGGTGCAGTGTATTCCAGTTAATATCAGGAAGATTGAAATCCCCTAAAAGTATTAGTCTCGCCCCCTTAACATGATGCTGCATATGAGTATACAATGAATGAAGTATGATAGGATCAGAACAAGGACTAAGATAGACGCAACCCACAACAATTGCAGAATCAGAAAAGCAGAGTTTGCAAAAAATTGCTTCAACCTTCTCAACTTCAGGTAACGTAACGAAATGTATATCTTTTCTTATCACTAATGCCACGCCTCCGCCTCGCGTCAGCCTGTCCTTGCGTGCTATGGAGTAGTTGGGGGGAATTACTTCAAAGTCTTTGATTTCTCTTGTCAGCCAAGTTTCTGTTATAGCCATGAATTCTGGCTTTAAACCTAATAATAAAGATTCCAAGGGACCGAGCTTATTGATAAGACTACGGGCATTAATGTTCACGAAAGTTATTTGGGACGTTGTGGACGGCGCGTGCGTAGAGCCCGTGTACTTGTGTCTTGGTTTTTTGCCTCGGTTAGTAAAGGTGTAACCCGATGAGCTGCAATTGGTGACAATTCACATTTTTCGTTGTTCCAAAGGTACAATTCACCGTTTATCTTTAGTTTGTCGAAAACCAGCGACACTTTTTCACCGCAATGTTTTTTTGGTTTCCCGTATTTCCATAGCTTTTTTCTGATTTCGCGGACACGAGGCGAAAAATCTTCACTTATGGTAAACTCGGTGCCCTTCAATTTGTGGCAGTTACGTAAAATGTTCGTTTTGTCCCTGAAATCTAGAAGCTTCAGTATTATAGGCCTTGTTTTGTCTTCTGCTGGTCTACCTAGTCTGTGAATGCGTTCTATTGCAACTTCTTCCAGTTTTAAGGATTCTTTGACAACTTTTTGATTCACAGCTCGCTCCAATGAGTCGCTATTTTCTTCTTCCTCTAATCAGGCATGCCATATATTATAATATTCGATCTTATGGAGGGGTTTTGCAGATCGTCTACTTTTAATTCCAAAGATAATACGAGCTGCTGAAGATTTGCAACATGCTCAGTACATGACGAAAGCTTGTCTTCAAGTAGGGTAAGGCGTTCTAGTTTGTTGTCTATCGATGTCAACCTTTCTTCTTTTATTGTTTTTATGTCATCGGCTATCTGTCGTAGCTGTTGAGAAAGGTCTTTCATATCAGGCCCAGGATTTGTCTCCATGTCACCCGCAAGTAGTAACAATTTCAATATATGCACCACATCGCACACTGTATCAAGAAGTACCGCAGGGCACGGCAGCACAACAAGGCAACGCTCGCTGGATCTAAAACATTTCCCAAAAGGCTTTCTTACCTGCACGAGGAAGACAAGCGGGTTATCCATCTGTGCGCAAGCCAAGCTGCCGTGCCCTTTGGTCAGAAATCCTTCGTTGACGGCTTTTATAGCCCAGGAAGCTTGCAGCGCCGCTAAGCATGGCTTGAAGACCACACTGTCGCTGCCGCTAGTCGTTGGCGATGGTAGGTGACGAAATCCATCCGCAGATCGTAGGATCAGGGGCGTTGAAACGTTGTCGTTCCACAGCACATGAACAAGTTCGTACTGGAAGTGCTGACGTGGTTGTTGGCATCCCGACGGTATCACCAGCAGGCTGGCAATGATCTGCACGAGGAAGACAAGCGGGTTATCCATCTGTGCGCAAGCCCGGCTGCCGTGCTCTTTGGTCTGAAATCCTTCGTTGACGGCTTTTATAGCCCAGGAAGCTTGCAGCGCCGCTAAGCATGGCTTGAAGACCACACTGTCGCTGCCGCTAGTCGTTGGAGATGGTAGGTGACGAAATCCATCCGTAGATCGTAGGATCAGAGGCGTTGAAACGTTGTCGTTCCACAGCACATGAACAAGTTCGTACTGGAAGTGCTGACGTGGTTGTTGGCATCCCGACGGTATCACCAGCAGGCTGGCAATGATCTGCACGAGGAAGACAAGCGGGTTATCCATCTGTGCGCAAGCCCAGCTGCCGTGCCCTGAGGTAACGGTGAGCGGGGTCCGTATCACGTATGCAATTTTGGTATATTCGATAGGCTAGGAAGGGAGTGCAGCCTTGTTCGACGTTCCGACAGGCCCCTCGAGAGTCGGTGATTATGTATTTTGAATTGGAATGTGAGGCCGCGAGAGCAATCGCGACCTCTTCTGCTTGTGTTGCACTGCGGGCTCTGAAAGTGAGGCCGTTAACTGTGTTGCTGTTGTGAACTACCGCGGCCGTGTACCATCCCTCGTGGTGAGGGCCGGAGGCGTCCACGTAGTATACACCTGTTTTGTTGCCATAATATCGGGCTAGCGCTTCCGCTCGTGCCAGGCGCCGACAATTATGGTCTTCATGTGACATGTTTGCTGGAAGAGGCCGCACGTGGAGGGCACGTCTCCACAGTTCCGGGATGCGAAACCTGTCTTCCATTGGAGGGGTGTGTTGGATATGGAGTCGAGCAAGAAGGCGGCGACCCGACTCCGTTAGCGACAATCGCGTGTACTGGTTTGTAAGGTGCGCCTCCCGGAGCTCCCGGAAAGTATTCTGTCGTGTCCGGTCGCTGTGTTGAATGCAGCGAAAGACGCACACGGTACTTTAAGACTTCGTTTATTTAAAGCCGATGAGGGTGCGACCAGCGTCGACCGAGGCAGGAGCCGAACTGGCCGCCCGAAGAAAGGAGGGAGCGGAGAAGCGTCCACGGGAGGGAGTGGCTTCCCAAAACAGGAGGAGGATGCGGGGGCGCACCATGGGGGGGCATCTGGCGACAGCGTGCGACGAGGGGCAAGTGGTCGTTAGGAGGAGGATGCGAGTGGTCGTTAGGAGGAGGATGCGGGGGCGCACACACACAAAAGCAATAAGGGGACACAACACTTCCTTCCCCCTTAGAAAGTTGCCTGGTATCGTGCAGGGGGTCGGCGCTCACGCGTGGAGGCGCGCTGGCTTTGTGCGCTCGGGGGAGAAACACTTGTAGGCTGGCTGTTGTTCGCTGTGTCTCCTAGGTCTGTCCTGGGCGAAGTCTCTTCTTCCGGGAAGAGGTGCCAGGCTATGTGGGAAGATGGTGCACGTGTTCTCTCCGCTGGCGGACAGCTCTCAGACGGCGTCGTAAATCTACGCAGCTGGTTGAGATGTCGGCGTGCTACTGTGCCATGTATGTTGACGAGCCAAGAGCGCAGGCCTATGCGTCTGACAATTGTAGCTTCCTCCCAGCGTGGCTTTTTCAGAAACTGTCGGGCGAGGACGCGCTGCCCCTCATTAAGCGTGCCGCAGCGCGGAATTGCTTTTTCTTCCCGGAACGTCTCTGCCTTTGGCTCGGGGAGGATGGCACCATTTTCGAGGGGGTCTCGCCTGTTGTGCTCTGAACCGTCGTGTGCTGCTTGAAGAGAAAGCGCGCAAGGCGGCGCTGCAGCGAGCCTGTCTGATCTCTTTCAAGGGCGCGTTTTAGCTCGGCTACGTAGCGCTCGGCTTGTCCGTTTGTCGCTGGGTGGTAGGGGGCCGATGTAACTGAGGAGATCCCGTTGTCGCGATAAAACTTGAGAATCTACGCAGACACAAACGGTGTTCCGTTGTCAGATACTACCTTGCGTGGCAGGCCGAACGTTGCAAATAGTGATCGGAGGTTGTCAATGACTGCTGCCGAAGCCGTCTGTCCCATTTGCCTTATCTCAAGCCACTTTGTGTAGGCATCTACGACCACAAGGAAAGTGCAGCCCTCAATTGGTCCTGCAAAATCAATGTGCAGTGTGTGCCATGGTGTGTCTGGCTTTTCCCATTCTGGGACAGGAGCTTTCGGCGGGGCGCTCCGGCTGCTCTGGCAAGGCTTGCATTCTCGCACCACTGTTTCGATGTCGTTGTCAATGCCAGGCCACCACATGTAGCTTCTGGCACACTTTTTCATTGCAACGATGCCCCGATGTCCGGCGTGGATGAGAGACATAGCTTGTGCGCGTAGTTCTCTCGGCATCACAACTCGGGACCCAAATATGATGCAGCCGCGATGGGTGCTCAACTCTGTAGCTCGCCTGCGGTAAGCGTCGAAGTTGTCCCCTTTGAGTTTGTGCACGTTGCCTTGTTGAACAGCTGTGTAAACTAGCCGGAGAGCTGCGCACTTCTGCGTAGATGCTGCAACTGTGCCTGCTGTAAGCGGAGGTTCTGGCAGTGCTTCGAACATCAGAACGTCTCCTGGTGGAAATGGTTCGTCAACAGTTGCGTCTAGTGGCAGACGGCTTAGCGCATCGGCGTTTTGATGTTTACTCCCATTGCGGTAGACCAGAGCGTAGTCGTACGCTGAGAGTTTGATGCACCAACGTGTCATTCGCGGAGACAAAGTTGGTGGCATAGGCCTTTGTGGTCCCAGAATGCCCAATAGCGGTCGGTGATCGGTTATAAAGGTCACCTTCCGGCCGGCAATGTACTGGTGAAAATGTGTCGCCGCGTAGACGATGGCTAGCCCTTCTTTGTCAAGTTGCGCGTAGTTGCGTTCTGCTTGCGACAACGTACGTGAGGCGAAGGCGATGCGAGCTTCCCTTCCTTGCTCGTCAGTTTGCGATAGAACCGCGCCGACTCCGTACGGTGATGCGTCGCAAGTCCAAAGCAGAGGCTTCCTTTCGTCGTAGTGGCGGAGGACTGTACATCTTCGAATCAGGTCTTTCAGGGCATCGAATGACTGCTGATGGCGTGGCGACCATGTCCATGTCACATCTTTCCGAAGGAGTTGGTATAAGTCGTTGGCCACGGTAGCTCTTTGTTCCAAGAACCGGTCGTAGAACGTCAAGAGTCCGAGAAAAGCCTGTAGCTCCTGCTTGTTTGTTGGAGCTCGTGCTTCTGTGATCGCTCGCACTTTGTCCTCGGTAGGGTGAATGCCTTCCGCATCAATTCGGTGTCCCAGAAATTGCACCTCTGGCACCGCAAAACAGCACTTCGATTTGCTTATGCACAAATTAGCGTTTGCTAGCCTTTCGAGAACGAGCTCTAGGCGCACTGCATGCTCTTCAGTGGAAGTGCCACTGATGATGACATCGTCAAGGTAGACACAAACTCCTGGGATGCCCTGAAGCACTGTCTCCATGAATTTTTGAAATATGGCCGGGGCTGCAGCTACGCCAAAAGGCAGTCGCTTGACTTTGTACAAGCCTTTCAGTGTGTTAATTGCCAATAATTCAGCAGTTGACTCGCTCACCTTCAGCTGCTGATACTCCTGGGTGAGGTCCAATGTGCTGAAGACTCTTGCGCCACGTAGTACACTGAATACTTCTTCAGGTGTCGGTAGCGGGTAAGAGGACGCTTTAGTCGCAAGATTGACGGTGCTCCGGTAGTCTCCGCAGAGGCGTATGGTTCCGTTCTTCTTGCGAACTACGACAAGTGGTGTGGCCCATTCTGAATGCTGCGTCGGCTCGATGACACCTTGCTGCTCCAGTTTGTCCAACTCTTTTTCAACTGAATCTCGGAGAGCAAACGGCACCGGCCTGGCCTTCAGAAATTTGGGTTGCGCGTTGTCCAACAACTCCAGTGTGACCGGGGGCCCTTCGTTTCCTGGAATCTCTTCCGAGAATACTCTTTCGTATTTCTCTTGCAGTTGCTCAACCATGTTCTGGCTCGGCGTCTGGTGTATGCCGCATATCATCACGCCTAGTGGAGAAAACCAGTTTCTCCCTAGAAGGCTTGATCCTGTGCCCTTCACAACAAGCAGAGGTAGCGTATGGGTCTGGCCGTTGTAGTTAACCTGCACGTTGGCAGAGCCCAATAGTGGCAGATTCTGTCCTGACCACGTTCGCAGGTGCGTGTCGTCTTGTTGCAGGGCGGGTGCGTCAGATGGCCATGAAGTTCGGAACGTGTCCTCACTGATCAGAGTACAGGCTGCGCCGGAGTCCACCTCGAACTTAATCAGCTGGTGATGTACGCTTACTTCTGTAAAAATCTTCGGTCGCGTGCCGAGATTCATGGTGTTCAGGTCGTACAACACAGATGGTGTTGCTGATGTTGTTCCATGGAGATCAGATAGCGGCGTATTCTCTGAGGCGTTGACGCTGTGATTAGGCTGGGAAGGTGACTTTATCTTGGCAAGTCTCCGTTTCGTAATGCATGCTCTTTCGATATGCCCTCGCTTGTGGCAAAAATTACACGTGGCTGACTGGAATCGACATCCCTGGGGGTTGTGTTGGTCGTCACACCGCCAGCAGCGTTGTGCCTTTTTGACCGATTTTACAACAACAGAAGGCTTGCGCACCTGGTTGCTTGTCTGGTGTACCGGCTCGGTGTTCCGGCGAATCCCTCTCTGCTGGTGACCGGCGCTCTCCGCTCGAACGGCGATGTCGTAAGCTTTGCTGAATGTGAGGTCCTTCTCAGCGAACAGGCGCTGCTGCAGTGACTCGTCACTCAGTCCGCACACAAATCTGTCGCGTAACATCACGTCCAAGGGAAGTATGGTGGTGTTAGCAGAAGAAGCTGCGTCTCCCTCCTGCCCGGTAGCTGTTGTCGACAGCGTTCCAAAATTGCAGTCGGCAGCGAGCTTCTTGAGCGCGGCTACGTAGGCGCTCACAGTTTCTCCTCCCAGTTGATCTCGTCGTTGGAAGCGAGCCCGGCTGTAGACCTCGGATGGCCTTGGGTCGTAGTGCTTTTGCAGCGCTTTTACGATGTCGTCGTAAGACACTGCCGCTGGTGTGCTTGGCTGAATAAGGGCGCAGACAGTATCGTAGGTCTGCTCCCCGCACAGCGTCAGCAGGTTGGCCCTCTTCAAGGCTGGGTCTGTGATGTTGTTAGCTTCAAAGTAGAACTGAAGGCGTCCAACCCACGATGACCACGATGAGCCGTTGAACTCTGGTATCTGATTGGGAAACCCTCGCGTAGCCATGGCTTGTCAATAGCGTTGCGTAGCGCGGGTCGAATCCACTTTCTCGTCGCCACTGTCGTGTCCGGTCGCTGTGTTGAATGCAGCGAAAGACGCACACGGTACTTTAAGACTTCGTTTATTTAAAGCCGATGAGGGTGCGACCAGCGTCGACCGAGGCAGGAGCCGAACTGGCCGCCCGAAGAAAGGAGGGAGCGGAGAAGCGTCCACGGGAGGGAGTGGCTTCCCAAAACAGGAGGAGGATGCGGGGGCGCACCATGGGGGGCATCTGGCGACAGCGTGCGACGAGGGGCAAGTGGTCGTTAGGAGGAGGATGCGAGTGGTCGTTAGGAGGAGGATGCGGGGGCGCACACACACAAAAGCAATAAGGGGACACAACATATTCACCACCCCAAGAGCCATAAGCCGGCTGTTTGAAGTAGTGACGGGGAGGTCAAGGGCACGCTTAATAATTTTGCGAAGGATGGCCTCAAGCGCATCCTCCTCTTGTTTCCGTAGGTGGAGATAAGGAGTCGAATAGAGAATTCGACTGGTTACAAAGGCGTTTGCCAGCTCCAAGGCATCCTTACTTCGTAGCCCCCCGCGTTTGTTAGAAACCCGGCGGACCATACGGCCCACCTGGTCCCCCACCTTTCGGAGTTCGGCAAATGTAGTGTCTGGCCGTCTGTGTTTGTGGATGTAGAGTCCTAGTACCCGTATCTCGTCACTTTCACGTATGGGACCACTCTCAAGAGAAAGAGATACTTTAGTTGTGCACTTCTGTGAGGGGTGGAGGTGCACAAATTCCGATTTTTGAGGGGAACATTGAAGTCCGCAGCGGCGGGCGTAGCGATCTACTATCGTCGCCGCTGTTTGCAGGCTGTTTTCAATGTCCCCTGTGCTGTTCTGCGTGGCCCACAGAGTGATGACATCGGCGTACAGGGCGTGCTGCACGCCGGCGACACCACCCAGCTGGGCCGGCAGGTGCATCATGGCCAGATTGAAGAGCAGCGGGGAAAGTACCGCGCCCTGAGGGGTTCCCCGCGTGCCGAGTAGGTAAGGACCATGGTCTCTATCTTGAATTCGAATGTAGGATTGACGATCCATTAAAAATTGGCTTATGTATCGGAATGTGTTGAGGCCACAGTCGGTGTGACTTCGGTTAGTGAGTATGATCTCATGTGTTACATTGTCAAATGCCCCTTTAAGATCCAAGGCGAGTACGACCCGGTCATTATGGGGGC